>NC_041229.1:69360963-69362719 GCF_002837175.3 Physeter macrocephalus
GAAAACTTCCCTAACGTGGGAAAGGAAATACCCACCCAAGTCCAGGAAGCACAGCGAGTCCCATACAGGATAAACCCAAGGAGAAACATGCCAAGACACATAGTAATCAAATTGGCAAAATTTAAAGACAAAGAAAAATTATTGAAAGCAGCAAGAGGAAACTGACAAATAATATACAAGGGAACTCCCATAAGGTTAACAGCTGATTTTTCAGCAGAAACATTACAGGCCAGAAGGGAGTGGCATGATATACTTAAAGTGATGAAAGGGAAGAACCCACAACCAAGATTACTCTGTTTGGCAAGGATCTCATTCAGATTCGATGGAGAAATCAAAAGCTTTACAGACAAGCAAAAGCTAAAGGAATTCAACACCCCCAAACCAGCTCTACAACAAATGCTAAAGGAACTTCTCTAAGGACAAAATACAAGAGAAGAAAAGTGTTTCTTTGTTTACAAAACAAACCCAAAACAATTAAGAAAATGGTCATAGGAACATACATATCGATAATTACCTTAAACGTGAATGGATTAAATGCTCCAACCAAAATACAAAGGCATGCTGAATGGATACAATAACAAGACCCATATATATGCTGTCTGCAAGAGACCCACTTCACACCTAGGGACACATACAGACTGAAAGTGAGGGGATGGAAAAAGATATTCCATGCAAATGGAAATGGAAAGAAGGCTGGAGTAGCAATACTCATATGCAAGGATCTCATTCAGATTCGATGGAGAAATCAAAAGCTTTACAGACAAGCAAAAGCTAAAGGAATTCAACACCCCCAAACCAGCTCTACAACAAATGCTAAAGGAACTTCTCTAAGGACAAAATACAAGAGAAGAAAAGTGTTTCTTTGCTACCAAAACAAACCCAAAACAATTAAGAAAATGGTCATAGGAACATACATATCGATAATTACCTTAAACGTGAATGGATTAAATGCTCCAACCAAAATACAAAGGCATGCTGAATGGATACAATAACAAGACCCATATATATGCTGTCTGCAAGAGACCCACTTCACACCTAGGGACACATACAGACTGAAAGTGAGGGGATGGAAAAAGATATTCCATGCAAATGGAAATGGAAAGAAGGCTGGAGTAGCAATACTCATATCAGATAAAATAGACTTTAAAATAGAGAATTCTACAAGAGAAAAGGAAGGACACTACATAATGATCAAGGGATCAATCCAAGAAGAAGATATAACAATTATAAATATATATGCACCCAACATAGGAGCACCTCAATACATAAGGCAACTGCTAACAGCTCTAAAAGAGGAAATTGACAGTAACACAATAATAGTGGGGGACTTTAACACCACACTTACACCAATGGACAGATCATCCAAAATGAAAATAAGGAAACAGAAGCTTTAAATGACACAATCGACCAGATAGATTTAATTGATATTTATAGGACAGTCCATCGAAAAACAGCAGATTACACTTTCTTCTCAAGTGCGCACAGAAGATTCTCCAGGATAGATCACATCTTGGGTCACAAATCAAGCCTCAGTAAATTTAAGAAAATTGAAATCACATGAAGCATCTTTTCTGACCACAACGCTATGAGATTAGAAATGAATTACAGCGAGATAAACAAAATTGATAAACCATTAGCCAGAGTCATCAAGAAAAAGAGGGAAAAAAAAAAAGAAAAAGAGGGAGAGGACTCAAGTCATAAAATTAGAAATGAAAAAGGAGAAGTTACAACAGACACCGCAGAAATACAAAACATC
>NC_041229.1:69362981-69364065 GCF_002837175.3 Physeter macrocephalus
CAGGACCAGATGGCTTCACAGGTGAATTCTATCAAACATTTAGAGAAGAGCTAACACCCATCCTTCTCAAACTCTTCCAAAAAATTGCAGAGGAAGGAACACTCCCAAACTCATTCTATGAGGCCACCATCACTCTGATACCAAAACCAGACAAAGATACTACAAAAAAAGAAAATTACAGACCAATATCACTGCTGAATATAGATGCAAAAATCCTCAACAAAATACTAGCAAACAGAATCCAACGACACATTAAAAGGATCATACACCATGATGAAGTGGATTTATCCCAGGGATGCAAGTATTCTTCAATATATGCAAATCAATCAGTGTGATACACCATATTAACAAATTGAAGAATAAAAACCATATGATCATCTCAATAGATGCAGAAAAATCTTTTGACAATATTCACCCATTTATGGTAAAAACTCTTCAGAATGTGGGCATAGAGGGAACCTACCTCAGCATAATAAAGGCCATATATGACAAACGCACAGCAAACATCATTCTCAATGGTGAAAAACTGAAAGCATTTCCTCTAAGATCAGGAACAAGACAAGGATGTCCTCTCTTGCATTCCTATACACTAATTATGAAAAATCTGAAAGAGAAATTAAGGAAAGACTCCCATTTACCACTGCAACAAAAAGAATAAAATACCTAGGAATAAACCTACCTAGGGAGACAAAAATCTGTATGCAGAAAACTATAAGACACTGATGAAAGAAATTAAAGATGATACCAACAGATGGAGAGATATACCATGTTCTTGGATTGGAAGAATCAATATTGTGAAAATGACTATACTACCCAAAGCAATCTACAGATTCAATGCAATCCCTATCAAATTACCAATGGCATTTTTTACAGAACTAGAACAAAAAATCTTAAAATTTCTATGGAGACACAAAACATCCCGAATAGCCAAGGCAAACTTGAGGGAAAAAACGGAGCTGGAGAAATCAGACTCCCTGACTTCAGACTATACTGCAAAGCTACAGTAATCAAGACAATATGGTACTGGCACAAAAACAGAAACATAGATCAATGGAAGAAGATAGAAAGCCCAGAGATAAACCCA
>NC_041229.1:69364879-69369707 GCF_002837175.3 Physeter macrocephalus
ACAATGAGGTATCATCTCACACCAGTCAGAATGGCCATCATTAAAAAATCTACAAACAACAAATGCTGGAGAGGGTGTGGAGAAAAGGGAACCCTCTTGCACTGTTGGTGGGAATGTAAATTGATACAGCCACTATGGAGAACAGTATGGAGGTTCCTTAAAAAACTAAAAATTGAACTACCATATAATCCAGCAATCCCACTCCTGGGCATATGCACCCCAATGTTCATTACCTCACTATTTACAATAGCCAGATCATGGAAGCAAACTAAATGCCCATTGACAGACAAATGGATAAAGAAGTTGTGGTACATACATACAATTGAATATTACTCTGCCATGAAAAGGAACAAAATTGAGTCATTTGTTGAGACATAGATGGATCCAGAGACTGTCATACAGAGTGAAGTAAGTCAGAGAAAAACAAATATCGTATATTAATGCATGTATGTGGAACCTAGAAAAATGGTACAGATGAACCGGTTTGCAGGTCAGAAGTTGAGAGATGTAGAGAACAAACGTATGGATACCAAGGGGGGAAAGTTGCAGGGTGGTGGGAATGGGGATGTGCTGAATTGGCCGATTGGGATTGACATATATACACTGATGTGTATAAAATTGATGACAAATAAGAACCTGCTGTATAAAAAAATAAAGTTCAAATATTTAAAAAAAAACGAAAAAAAAATCAATTGTGTTTCTATACACTAAAAATGAACTATTGGAAATAAAAAAAAATCCTATTTGAAGTGGCATCAAAAAGAATAGAATACTTAGGAATACATTTAACAAAGGAGGTGAAAGATCTGTACATTGAAAACTGTAAAATATTGATGAAAGAATTTGAAAAAGTCACAAATAAAACGAAAGATATCCTTTGTTCATGGATCAGAAAAATTAATATTGCTAAAATGTCCATGATGCTCTACAGATTCAATGCAATATTTATCAAAATTCCAATGACATTCTTCACAGAAATAGAAAAAAATATATAAAATTCACATGGAACCAAAAAAGACTGATTTACTAATGCAATCTTGAGCAAGAAGAGCAAAGCTGGAAGCATTATACTTGCTGGCTTCAAACTATATTGCAAAGCTATAGTAATCAAAACAGTATGGTTTTGGCATAAACATAGACATATAGATCAATGAAACAGAATAGAAAGTCCATAAAGAAACCCACACATACATTGCCAACTAATTTTTGACAAAGGTGCCAAGAATATAGAATGAGGAAAAGATAATCTTTTCAATAAATGATGTTGGGAAAACAGGATATCCACATGCAAAAGAATGAATCTAGATCCTTATCTTACACCACACACAAAAATTAACTCAAAATAGATTAAATGTCAGACCCCAAATCATAAAACTCCTACAAGGATACATAGGGGAAAACTCCCTTACATTGGTCTTGGCAATAATTTTTTGGATCTGACACCAAAAGCACAAGCAACAAAAACAAAAATAAACAAGTGAGACTACATCAAACCAAAAGTTTCTGTATAGCAAAGGAAGCAATCAACAAAATGAAAAGGCCAGTTATGGATAGGAGAAAACATTTGCAAAGCATACATTCAAGAAGGGGTTAATATTGAAACTATATAAGGAACTGTTACAACTCAATAGCAAAACCCCCCAAATATTCTGATTAAAAAATGGGCAAAGAACCTGAATAGACATTTTTCCAAAAAGACATACAAATGCTTAACAGGTATGTGAAAAAATACTCAACATTACTAATCATCAGGGAAATTCAAATCAAAACCAGAATGAGATATCAACTCATGCTTTGAGGACATCTATTATCAAAAAGATGAGATAAATGCTGAGGATGTGGAGAAAAGGGAAACCTTGTACACTGTTGGAGGGAATGCAAACTGGTACAGTCATTATAGAAAACAGTATGGAGGTTCCCCCCAAATTTAAATATAGAAATACCATATGATCCAGCAACCCCACTTTTTGATATCCAAAGGAAGTGAAATCACTATCATAAAGAGATATTAGCACTCCCATGTTCCTTGCAGCATTATTCATAGTAGCCAAGACATGGAAACAACCTAAGTGTCTATCCACAGATGAATGAATAAAGAAGATGTGAATAAATATATATACAATGGGATATTAAGAAGGAAATCCTGGAATTTGTGACAACACCAGTAAACCTGAAAGTCATTATGCTAAGTGAAATTAGCTAGACAAGTACTGGCTAATGGTATCACTTTTATGTGGAACCTTAAAAAAAAAAGTTGAACTCATGGAAACATATTTAGAATAGAATTGTGGTTTCCAGGGGCTAGAGGGGTGGGTGAAATGTGTTGATGTTGGTCAAATGGTACAAAATTTCAGTTCTAAGATGAATAAATTCTAAGGCTCTAATGTACAGCATGGTGACTATAGTTAATAATACTGTATTGTATGCTTGAAATTTGCTAAAAGAGTAGATCTTAACCATTCTCATAAAAAAGTAACTATGTGAAGTGATAAATGTGTTAATTAACTTGATTGTGATAATCATTTTACAATGATTTATACATATATCAAATCATCTTGTACACTTTAAATTCATTATAATTTTATTCATCAATTTTACCTTAATAAAGCTGGAAAAAAAGGAAAAACACTGCTAATCACATTAGTAGTATATGAAATGAGGCTGGAGAGAATCATAAGTGAAGGGGTAGACCAGCTGGCTGGTTGCTGCAAGCACCAATCTATAAGGAGGTTAAAACATCTCTAGACAAGCGGAAATACGTACCTGTTCATCTTCTTTTCCACCACCTGATGGAAAATGGTGAAATGTACATTGTTCCCTCTTCTGCTGAAGTGGGTAGTGCCCTCTAGTGGAAATTTAAGCAGAAATACCCTCCTTGCTGGTGTCAACCTACTATAACTGTCTTCTCCACTTGTGGCTTTTAAGTTTAATTTCCTATAAATTAAATAAAATTAAAAATTCTATGTCTCCGTTTCACCAGCCACCTTTGAAGTGCTCAATAGCCACATGTGGCTAATAGATACTGTACTGGATAGCACAGGTATAGATCATTTCCATCACTGGACAGCTGACATACTTTAAATCTGTTATCACAGTCAACTAAAATTCCTAACCACTAAAATACAAGGCATTGTGCTTTTTACCAGGAATAAGTGATTTCTTTGTTGTCTAATTTTTTATCTCTTTAAAATACCTCTCAAGAAGTAGTCAGTTACAGAAAATCACAAACATTTAAACTTTAAATAAACAAAAGTGTCATGTTAAAATTGTTTTTAGTGTAAACAGATGTACTATTTTTATTCCTAGAATAAAAATTCTACCCACAGCAAAATAATATTGAACAATTTTTAAAAGAATTTCATCTTGAAGTAGTGTTATATTTTTAGATTCTGTGTTTTCTCCATTCTGCCCCTTTGAGTTAAGATAGGCTCTATCTTACTCAATGAGAGCAAGGAGTGGGATGAGTTAATGAGACTTCAAGCTTTTATTATTTCTGAGAATCCAAGTTATTCACTAAAGCTATTTGGAAAGCATGTTTTGTCATATACAATCCATGGCATTTCCCCTGCACAAAAGCTGAGTAGTGGCACAAGAAAACCAATGAGGATTCACAAATATTTGTCTTATTCATGCTGGTGATGACCATGCCAGTAGAAGAAACAACAGGTAGACATAATGCCCCAGAAATTCTCATCAAATAAAATCCTCATTTATCTGCCACTGTAACCATTCTTTTAAAAATCCCAGTCACTGTCCTTTGCACAAACTTCTTTCAAAACACATCAAATCTCTACTCCCTCATAATAGAAAAATATTAAAAGTGTGGTCTCTTTTTCTCATGCTTTGCTTTCAAGTGTCTTGCTGACTGAGATATATTTTTCATACTTATTAAGTTAAATCACCTCTATCTACTGCATCAGTTTATCCTATGTGTACCATACAACACAGCATGTAAAATATACCCAATACTGTACAATCATAAAATTATATATATATATTTCTTTTACATCTTTATTGTAGTATAATTGCTTTACAATGTTGTGTTAGTTTCTGCTGTATAACAAAGTGAATCAGCTATATGTATACATATATAGCCCCATATCTCCTCCCTCTTGCATCTCCCTCCCATCCTCCCTGTCCCACCCCTCTAGGTGGTCACAAAGCACCAAGCTGATCTCCCTGTGCTATGCAGCTTCTTCCCACTAGCTATCTATTTTACATTTGGTAGTGTATATATGTCAGGGCTACTCTCTCACTTTGTCCCAGCTTCCCCTCCCCTACCCCGTGTCCTCCAGTCCATTCTCTACATCTGCGTCTTTATTCCTGTCCTGCCCCTAGGTTCAACAGAAACATTTTTTTTCAGATTCCATATATATGTGTTAGCATACAGTATCTGTTTTTCTCTTTCTGACTTACTTCACTCTGTATGACAGACTCTAGGTCTATCCACCTCACAACAAATAACTCAATTTCTTTTCTTTTTATGGCTGAGTAATATTCCATTGTACATACATACCACATCTTCTTTATCCATTTATCTGTCGATGGACACTTAGGTTGCTTCCATGTCCTGGCTATTGTAAATAGTGCTGCAATGGACATTGTGGTACATGTCTCTTTTTGAATTATGCTCTTCTCAGGGTATATGTCCAGTAGTGGGATTGCTGAGTCATATATCAGTTCTATTTTTAGTTTTTATTTTTGGGGGGGTGGGGCGTTTGGTTTTTTCATAGCAACACTTTTTATTGTTTTTTTAATGTTTTTTTAAACAGCTTTATTGGAGTATAATTGCTTTACAATGTTGTGTTAGTTTCTGCTGTATAACAAA
>NC_041229.1:69370073-69371560 GCF_002837175.3 Physeter macrocephalus
TTCTTTATCCATTCATCTGTCAATGTACACCTAGGATGCTTCTGTGTCCTGGCTATTGTAAATAGTGCTGCAATTAATATAATGGTACATGACTCTTTTCGAATTATGGTTTTCTCAGGGTATATGCCCAGTAGTGGAATTGCTGGGTCATATGGTAGTTCTATTTTTAGTTTTTTAAGGAACCTCCAGACAGTTCTGCAGAGTGGCTGTATCAATTCACATGCCCACCAACAGTGCAAGAGGGTTCCCTTTTCTCCACACCCTCTCCAGTTATTGTTTGTAGATTTTTTGATGATGGCCATTTTGACCTGTGTTAGGTGATACCTCATTTTGGTTTTGATTTGCATTTCCCTAATGATTAGTGATGTTTTGAGCATCCTTTCATGTGTTTGTTGGAAATCTGTATATCTTCTTTGTAGAAATGTCTATTTAGGTCTTCCACCCATTTTTGGATTGGGTTGTTTGCTTTTTTGATATTGAGCTGTATGAGCTGCTTGTATATTTTGGAGATTAATATGTCAAAGAGTGTTCTTCCTATGTTTTCCTCTAAGAGTTTTATAGCGTCCGGTCTTACATTTAGGTCTCTAATCCATTTTGAGTTTATTTTTGTGTATGGTGTTAGGGAGTGTTCTAATTTCACTCTTTTACATGTAGCTGTCCAGTTTTCCCAGCACCACTTATTGAAGAGGCTGTCTTTTCTCCATTGTATATTCTTGCCTCCTTGGTCAAAGATAAGGCAACCATATGTGTGTAGGTTTATCTCTGGGCTTTCTGTCTTGTTCCATTGATCTATATTTCTGTTTTTCTGCCAGTACCACACTGTCTTGATTACGATAGCTTTATAGAATAGTCTGAAGTCAGGGAGCCTGATTTCTCCAGCCCCATTTTTCTTTCTCAAGATTCCTTGGCTATTTTGGGGTCTTTTTTGTTTCCATAAAAATTGTAAAATTTTTTGTTCTAGTTCTGTGAAAAATGCCCTTGGTAGTTTGATAGGGATTGCATTGAATCTGTAGATTGCTTTGGGTAGTATAGTCATCTTCACAATGTTGATTATTCCAATCCAAGAACATGGTATATCTCTCCATCTCTTTGTATCATCTTTGATTACTTTCATCAGTTTCTTATAGTTTTCTGCATACAGGTCTTTTGTCTCCTTAGGTAGGTTTATTCCTAGGTATTTTATTCTTTCTGTTGCAGTGGTAAATGGGAGTATTTCCTTAACTTCTCTTTCATATTTTTCGTCGTTAGTGTATAGGAATGCAAGAGATTTCTGTGCATGAATTTTGTATCCTGCAACTTTACCAAATTCATTGATTAACTCTAGTAGTTTTCTGGTAACATCTTTAGGATTCTGTATGTATAGTATCATGTCATCTGCAAACAGTGACAGTTTTACTTCTTTTCCAATTTGTATTCCTTTTATTTCTTTTTCTTCTCTGATTGCTATGGCTAAAACTTCCAAAACTATGTTGAATAATAACAGTGAG
>NC_041229.1:69371970-69380640 GCF_002837175.3 Physeter macrocephalus
CATCTATTGAGATGATCATATGGTTTTTATTCTTCAATTTGTTAATATGGTGTATCACATTGATTGATTTGCGTATATTGAAGAATCCTTACATTACTGGGATAAACCCTACTTGATCGTGGTGTATGATCCTTTTAATGTGCTCTTGGATTCTGTTTGCTTGTACTTTGTTGAGGATTTTTGCATCTATGTTCATCAGTGATACTGGTCTGTAGTTTTCTTTTTTGGTGACATCTTTGTCTGGTTTTGGTATCAGAGTGATGGTGGCCTCATAGAATGAGTTTCGGAGTGTTCCTCCCTCTGCTATATTTTGGAAGAGTTTGAGAAGGATAGGTATTAGCTCTTTTCTAAATGTTTGCTAGAATTCACCTGTGAAGCCATCTGGTCCTGGGCTTTTGTTTGTTGGAAAGTTTTTTTTTTTAATCATATAACATCATTTATAAATGGAATCTTAAAAAATGATACACATGAACTTATTTACAAAACAGAAATAGACTCCTAGACATAGATAACAAACTTACGGTTACCAGAGGGGATAGCTTGACGATTTTTAATCACAGTTTCAATTTCAGTGCTTGTGATTGGTCTGTTCATATTTTCTATTTCTTCCTGGTTCAGTCTTGGAAAGTTGTACTTTTCTAAGAATTTGTCCATTTCTTCCAGGTTGTCCATTTTATTGTCATGAAGACACGTGGTCCTGAACTTCTGTTTTTTGGGAGTTTTTTTTTTATTACTGATTCAATTTCAATACTAGTAATCAGTCTGTTCAGGTTACCTATTTCTTGCTGATTCAATCTTGGAAGACTGTATGTTTCAGTTTCTTCTAGGTTGTCCAATATGTTGGCATATAACTGTAGTATTCTGTTATGGTTGTTTGCATTTCTGTGATACCAGTTTTAACTTTTCCTCTTTCATTTCTAATTTTATTGATTTGAGTCCTCTCCCTCTTTTTCTTGATGAGTCTGGCTAATGGTTTATCAATTTTGTGTATTTTCTCAAAGAGCCAGCTTTTAGTTTTATTGTTCTTTGATATTGTTTCCTTCATTTTTTTTCATTTATTTCTGATCTGATCTTTATGGTTTCTTTCCTTCTACTAACTTTGGGGGTTTTTTTTTTGTTATTGTTGTTGTTCTTTCTCTAATTGCTTTAGGTGTAAGGTTAGCCTGCTATTTGACATTTTTCTTGTTTCTTGAGGTAGGATTGTATTGCTATAAATTTCCCTCTTAGAACTGCTTTTGCTGCATCTCAGAGGTTTTGGGTCATCGTGTTTTAATTGTCATTTGTTTCTAGGTATTTTTTGATTTCCTCTTTGATCTCTTCAGTGATCTCTTGGTTATTTAGTAGCGTATTGTTTAACGTTCATGTGTTTGTATTTTTTACAGTTTTTTTTCTCTTATTGATATCTAGTCTCATAGTGTTGTGGTCAGGAAAGATACTTGATAAGATTTCAATTTTCTTAAATTTACCAAGGCTTGATTTGTGACCCAAGATATGATCTATCCTGGAGAATTTTCCATGTGCACTTGAGAAGAAAGTGTATTCTGGGTTTTTTTAATGGAATGTTCTATAAATATCAATTAAGTCCATCTGGTTTAATGTGTCATTTAAAGCTAGTGTTTCCTCATTGATTTTCCTTTTGGATGATCTGTCCATTGGTGAAAATGGGTCTTAAAGTCCTCTACTATTATAGTGTTATTGTTGAGTTCCCCTTTTATGGCTGTTAGCATTTGTCTTACATATTGAGGTGCTCCTATGTTGGGTGCATAAATATTTACAATTTTATATATTCTTCTTGGATTGATCCCTTGATCATTATCCATTTGCATGGAATATCTTTTTCCATCCCCTCACTTTCAGTCTGTATGTGTCCCTAGGTCTGAAGTGGGTCTCTTGTAGACAGCATATATATGGGTCTTGTTTTTGTATCCATTCATCAGTCTATGTCTTTTGGTTGGAGCATTTAATCCATTTACATTTTAGGTAGTTATCGATATGTATGATCCTATTACCATTTTCTTAATTGTTTTGTGTTTGTTTTTTGTAGGTCTTTTCCTTCTCTTGTGTTTTGTCCTTAAAGTTCCTTCAGCATTTGTTGTAAAGCTGGTTTGGTGGTGCTGAATTTTCTTAACTTTTCCTTTTCTGTAAAGGTTTTAATTTCTTCTCTGAATCTGAATGAGATCCTTGCTGGGTAGAGTAATCTTGGTTATGGGTTTTTCCCTGTCATCACTTCAAATATGTCCTGCCATTCCCTTCTGGCTTGCAGAGTTTCTGCTGAAAGATCAGCTGTTAACTTTATGGGGATTCCCTTGTATGTTATTTGTTGCTTTTCCCTTGCTGCTTTTTGTGTGTGTGTGTGTGTGGTACACGGGCCTCTCACTGTTGTGGCCTCTCCCGTTGTGGAGCACAGGCTCCAGATGCACAGGCTCAGCGGCCATGGTTCATGGGCCCAGCCGCTCTGTGGCATGTGGGATCTTCCCAGACCGGGGCACGAACCCGTGTCCCCTGCATTGGCAGGCAGATTCTCAACTACTGCGCCACCAGGGAAGGCCCCTCCCTTGCTGCTTTTAGTATTTTTTCTTTGAATTTAATTTGTGATAGTTTGATTAACATGTGTCTTGTGTTTCTCCTTGGATTTATCCTGTATGGGACTCTCTGCACTTCCTGGACTTGATTTATTATTTCCTTTCCCATGTTAGGGAAGTTTTCGACTATAATCTCTTCAAATATTTTCTGAAACCCTTTCTTTTTCTCTTCTTCTGGGATCCCTATAATTCAAATGTTGGTGATTTTAATGTTGTCCCAAAGGTCTCTGAGACTGTCCTCAATTCTTTTCATTCTTTTTTCTTTATTCTGCTCTGCAACAGTTATTTCCACTATTCTATCTTCCAGGACACTTATTGGTTCTTCTGCCTCCGTTATTCTGCTATTGATTCCTTCTAGAGTGTTTTAAATTTCATTTATTGCTCATCATTGTTTGTTTGCTCTTTAGTTCTTCTAACTCCTTGTTAAACGTTTCTTGAATTTTCTTCATTCTGTTTCCCCGATTTTGGATCATCTTCACTATCATTACTCTGGATTCCTTTTCAAGTAGACTGCCTATTTCCTCTTCATTTGTTTGGTCTGATGGGTTTTTACCTTACTACTTCATCTGCTGCGTATTTCTCTGTCTTCTCATTTTGTTTAACTTACTGTGTTTGAGGTCTCCTTTTCTCAGGTTATTAGGTTATCAGGCTGCAGGTTATTAATTCCTCTTATTTCTGGTGTCTGCCCCCAGTGGTTGAGGTTGGTTCAGTGGCTTGTTCAGGCTTCCTGGTTGGGGGGACTGGTACCTGTGTTCTGGTGAGCGTGGCTGTATCTTGTCCCTCTGGTGTGTGGGGCCGCATCAGTTGGTGTGTTTTGGGGTGTCTGTGAGCTTAGTATGCCTTTAAGCAGTCTCTCTGCTAATGGGTGGGGTTGTGTTCCTGTCTTGCTAATTTTTTGGTATGGAGTGTCTAACACTGGAGCTTGCTGGCCGTTGGGTGGAGCTGGGTCTTAGTATTGAGATGGAGATCTCTGGGTAGAGCTGTAGACGATTAATATTATGTGGGGCCGAGAGGTCTCTGGTAGTGCAATGTCCTGGACTCAGCTTTCCCACCTCTGAGGCTCAGGCCCAACACTCAGACAGAGCACCAAGACCCTGCCAGCCACACGGCATGGAAGAGAAAGAAGAAAAAACAAACAAACAAAAACTGAACAGACAGAACCCAGAAACAAATGGTAAAAGGAAAACTAAACAGACAAAATCACACAAAGAACCATAAACACACACACTCATAAAAAAAACCAAAAAAACAAAAACGAACAGACAGAACCCCAAGATAAATGGGAAAAACAAAACTGAACAGACAAAATCACACAAAGAAACATGCACACACACACTCACAAAAAGAGAAGAAAAAAAAAAGGAAGAGAGCAACCAAACCAGTAAATAAACCCACCAATGAAAACAAGCACTAAAAACTAAACTAAGATAAACATAAAATCGAAAAGAAATCAAATGCAGAAAGCAAACCCCAAGTCTACATTTGCTCCCAAAGTCCACTGCCTCAGTTTTGGGAATATTCGTTGTCTATTCAGTTATTCCACAGATGCAGGGTTTATCAAGCTGATTGTGGATGTTTAATCTACTGCTCCTGAGGCTGCAAGGAGAAATTTCCCTTTCTCTTCTTTGTTTGCACAGCTCCTGGGGTTCAGCTTTGGTTTTGGCCCTCCCTCTGTGTGTAGGCTGCCCTCGGGTGTCTGTTCCCTGCCCAGGCAGGAGGGGTTAAAGCAGCAGCTGATTAGGGCTCTCTTGCTTACTCAGGCTGGGGAGAGGGAGGGGTACAGTAGTCATAATTGAAATGCGGGGCGAGCCTGCAGTGACAGAGCCTGGCGTGACATTGCAACAGCCTCAGGCGCGCCATGTGTTCTCCCGGGGAAGTTGGCCCTGGTTCATGGAACCCTGGCAGTGGCGTGCTGTACAGGCTCATAAGGGGGTGTGAGTAGTGACCTGTGCTTGCACACAGGATTCTTGGTGGCAGCAGAGGCAGTGGTAGCAGTCTCTTGCCCATCTCTCGGGTCCTAGATGATAGTTGCGACTTGCACCCAGTCTTTATTGTTAGCTCCTTGCTTAGGTGGTGCTCTGCCATCTGTGGGCACACAGAACAGGAAGCCCCTCTCCTCGTGCACCCCAAAACAATGGTCTCTTGCTTTTAAGGCAGTTCCAGACATTTCCCCAGACTCCCTCCCAGTTAGCTGTGGTGCACTAGCCCCCTTCAGGCTGTCTTCATGCAGCCAACCCCAGTCCTCTCCCCGGGGTCTGACCTCCAAAGCCTGAGCCTCAGCTCCCAGCCCCCGCCCGCCCCGGCAGGTGAGCAGACAAGCCTCTCGGGCTGGTGAGTGCTGGTCAGCACCGATCCTCTGTGCAGGAATCTCTCTGCTCTGCCCTCTGCACCCCTGTTGCTGCGCTCTCCTCTGTGGCTTTGAAGCTTTCCACCCCCCTGTCTCTGCCAGTGAAGGGCCTTCCTAGTATGTAGAAACTTTTCCTCCTTCACAGCTCCTTCCCAGAGGCACAGGCCCCATCCTTATTCTTTTGTGTCTGTTTTTTCTTTTTTCTTTTGCACTACTCAGGTACGTGGTGCGTTTCTTGCCTTTTTGGAAGTCTGAGGTCTTCTGCCAGCGTTCAGTAGGTGTTCTGTAGGAGTTGTTCCACATGTAGATGTATTTTTGATGTATTTGTGGGGAGGAAGGTGATCTCCATGTCTTACTCCTCCATCTTGAAGGTCTCCAATCGTATAATTATATATTTTACATATTGAATCTTTTACAAAATGCCTTTTCTCTCCATATTCATGTATTGATAATATATTCCCTCTCAAGCAACACTTTGAGAACTGGCATTTCTTGATCAGGCCTCTGGCAAAATGAACGTGATTAGCACCTTGAGAGACAAATTATCTCTAATAAATCAAACATAAGACAAATAAATGTAACACTTTGTAGTTTGGTCTCCAAAAGCTACCCGAGCCTATGTAGAAAGGTTGAGAGTGACTTGGCTCCATAGATACATTTGTGAAAAATGTTTAGTAGTTTTAATTACTCTTGATTTTAAGATATGCTGGCAATGTGACTGTGTAGTAGATCAGCTAGGGTGACTGTCTGAATGTCCCCTCTATTCTCTGAGAGCAGCAATAATACATAGGGTTAGACATAGGTTGGTCGTGTTGAAATGAATTACCCACAATCAATTGGCCCTGGTGGCACCTGACAAAGACTGACCAGCCAAAGTCTGTTTCCAGGATTTGTCACCTGGTACTATGAGAAGAGACAGTGGTTTCTTTTATTGAATTATGAGATGTAGCACCTGACAGTCCCTGTATTTCCTGGCACAAGAGTTTTGGAAGGATTCAGTCCTATAAGGAGCTAGACTTTGTTTTAGTTGTCCCTTGGGACTTTTTGACCTCTCAGTTTGGTTAAATAAGATATTTAATCCCAGTTATTGTCCTCTATACTAACTTCCTTCAAAATTCCTTATCTTTGCAATAAATTTCTTTTTACTCAAGCTCACTTCACTTGGCTTTCCATCACTTGCAACCAAAGTTGAGACTAAATGCTGTTTTCAAAGGAACTAATGCAATCTTAGTCTACAATATTTAGGACTATAAGTATTTAGGACAAGATAAATGATAGTCACATTTCATTCTGAACTGTAGCATTATATTGATTCTGGAGGGTGAAGAGATTCCAAGTCACATAATATAAAAGAAGGTTGAAGGAACTGGAAATTTAATTTAGAGAAGAGGAGGCTCCACTGGGACAGTGATAGCCTGATATATGCTGTAAGGTTTGTTTTATACTATTTCAAAGGCCCTTAAAAATTATCCGAAGTTTAACATGCTTTCAGTGCCTAAATATCTCTAGGATACCTGCCTAGTAGATATCTGGCATATTCTTGACACAGCCAGGAATTCAACAGTTATTCAACAGATAGTCATTGTGTACCTACTATGTGCCGACCACTATACTAGGAACCAGTGTTTTAGCAATGAAGAGAGATGTCTCTGCCCTCAGAGCAACTAGAGTCCCATTGAGAATTTAACTACCACTTGAAACATTCCATCCTCAGAAAATTCTTTCTGGGCCCACTGGAAAGAAATTGTGGAAATACATGATTTATTTGAGTTGTTTGAAAATGGCCAGATCTGAGTGAGAATAGATATTTAGATACATTTAGATAACTTTCCAGTCCTGATATTATATGAGAATAAGGACACCCTTGATACCACTGGTTTCCACTCTTTGGGCTGCAGACCACAAGGGATCCAAGGAATTATTTCAGAGGGTTCAGGAATCCATATGTGCTTCATTAATTGTTTAAGATGAAATCAGTAATATTGCCACTGCTATCATGTAAGTATCCATTGAAATGTTCATTCATTTATGCATTCATCCATTCAGTATATATTGATGACCTATCAGGTCCCAGGGACTGTTTTAAAAGCTGGGGGGAAAAAACAGAGCAAAAAATATTTGGAAAGATAGGGAATCACTGCTTAGAGCTATTTACAATATTCAGCTTTATTTACTGTGTGCTTTCATCAGAAGAACAGACGGCAAATCCAAGATTCTGTTGGCTTTTTTTTGCAAGGCAGGTGTGGTATCTGGGCTTTACATACTATTGATATATACTAGTTATTAGGATATAAATGATACTCTGCAAGCTGTGTGATCCAGGACAATTTGAAAATTTTAAGAATTTTATCATGACCTTTGGTTGTGAATAAAATTTAATTTGACTGAAAGTCACATTATCTTGCTCACACAAAAAAGAATTTCTTCTTTTTTATGGCAATTAAAGTGAAACTGATGAGTTCAAAAATAATGAGATGTCTGTTTCCATGGTAGTAGTACAAGAACAGCCCACAAAGAGGAAGATTTCAAAAGCTCCTATAACCTGTCCTCAGAAATCTGTGATTGCTTAATAATCTCAGGAGACCCTGGAATCCTAGGACATATAGAATCAGCAGTGGGAAAAGATCAAGCTCCATTCTTTTGTCACTTCCTTTACACAGTGCTAATAGTGAGGGCAAGACCCACAGTGACCCATTAGCCAAGTTGTGTCCTAAAAAGAGGTAGTTAAAACTAGTGAATGGTGCTGGCTATCTTGGTGCTATATAGTGGTCATAAGATTATTGAGGTAACACTGGTTTAAAACATTATACATGGTTATGTGTACAACATTAAATTTCTACTTCTGTATACATTACAGTGTGCTTACCACCAAAAATTTCATTTCCATCCATCACCATACCAGTTGATCCTCTTTACCCACTTTGCCCACCCCCCACCCCCTTCCCCTCTGGTAACCACTACTCTGTTCTCTGTATCTACATGTTTGTTTTGTTCATTTATTTCGGTTTTTGTTTGTTTTTTATATCCCACATATGAGTTAAATCATATGGAGTTTGTCTTTCTCCATTTGACCTATTTCATTTAGCATAATACCCTCAAGGTCCATCCATGCTGGCACAAATGGCAAGATTTCATCTTTTTTATGGCTGAGTAGTATTCCATTGTGTATATATATATATATATATATATATATATATATATATATATATAAACCACATCTTCTTTATCCATTCATCTGTTGATGGGCACTTTGTTTTCATATCTTGGCTATTGTAAATAATGCCATGATGAACATGGGGGCACATGTATCTTTTTGAATTAGTGTTTTTGTATTCTTTGGATAAATATCCAGAAGTGGGATAGCTGAATCATATGGTAGTTCTAGTCTTAATTTTTTGAGGAATCTCCATACTGTTTTCTATAGTGGCTGCACCAATTTACATGCCGATCAACAGTGTATGAGGACTATCTTTTCTCCACACGCTCACCAACACTTGTTATTTCTTGCCTTTTTGATAATAACCATTCTAACAGGTGTGAGGTGATATCTAATTGTGGTTTTGATTTACATTTCCCTAATAACTGAACATCTTTTCATGTGCCTGTTGATCATCTGTATGTCTTCTTTGGAAAAATATCTATTCAGCTCCTCTGCCCATTTTTGAATCAATTGTTTTTTTTTTTTTTTTTTTTTTTTTGTGGTATGCGGGCCTCTCACTGCTGTGGCCTCTCCCGTTGCGG
>NC_041229.1:69380699-69385053 GCF_002837175.3 Physeter macrocephalus
TCCTCCCAGACCGGGGCGCGAACCCGGCCCCCCTGCATCGGCAGGCGGACGCGCAACCACCGCACCACCAGGGAAGCCCAAATCAATTGTTTTTTTGTTGCTGAGTTGTATTAATTCTTTATATAGTTTGGATATAAACCCCTTATCAAATATATCATTTGCAAATATCTTCTCCCATTGGGGAGGTTGTCTTTTTGTTTTGTTGGTTTCCTTTGCTGTGCAGAAGCTTTTTTTTTTTTTTTGCGGTACGCGGGCCTCTCACTGTTGTGGCCTCTTCTGTTGCGGAGCACAGGCTCCGTACGCACAGGCTCAACTGCCATGGCTCACGGGCCTAGCCGCTCCGCGGCATGTGGGATCTTCCCAGACCAGGGCACGAACCCGTGTCTCCTGCATCGGCAAGCGGACTCTCAACCACTGTGCCACCAGGGAAGCCCCAGAAGCTTTTTAACATGACATAGTCCCATTTGTTTATTTTTGCTTTTGTTTCTCTTGCCTGAGGAGACATATATAGAAGCATATTGCTAAGACCCATGCCAAAGAGTGTACTGTGTATGTTTTCTTCTAGGAGTTTATGGCCTCAGGTCTTACATTCAAGTCTTTAATCCATTTGGAGTTAATTTTTGTGCGATAGTGATCTAGTTTCATTTTTTAAATTAGGTTTTACCATGACTTGAATGAAATATCTCTCCTGTTTATACAGTTTCTGTGCTTGCCACATAATTTTTAATTTCTAAAGTTGCCTCTTGATTAACCAGCTGCCAAGAAGCAGACACAAGTAAACTATTCATGGTGGAGGTATACCATCTGTTGTAAATTAATATATTTTCATGGAGTTAGAAGATCTGATTTTGCTTCATAGCCATGGTTTCCTACTCTAAATTAGTAAATTTGACCTTCTGGTTTATGTATCATTTATTAAGAATTTGAGGGACTTCCCTGGCGGTCCAGTGGTTAAGACTTCGCCTTCCAATGCAGGGGGTTTGGGTTCGATCCCTGGTTGGGGAGCTAAGATGCCACATGCCTCAGGGCCAAAAAACCAAAACATAAAAAAACCAGGAAAACAGAAGCAATATTGTAACAAATTCAATAAAAGACTTTAAAAATGGTCCACATCAAAAAAAAAAAAAAGAATTTGAGGTCCACCAGCTTGGATTCATGGATAAAATTAAACCAGGAAAGGAGACCACAACCTTGGACAATGATGCTATTTCATGAGACTCTGCCTAAGCAACTAGTTCTTCACCCCAGGTGAATTCACTTACACCCACCTCCAAAGTGGTCCTTTGACCTACAGATAAATCAGATTCTTGGAAGAGTGAAGAGTAGTCTTTATTGTTAGCTCCTTGCTAAAAACAAAAGAAAAACTAGAAAAAGATCCCTATGTCCAGATGTACGGTTTTATCTCCACCCCATCCATGAAAATCTAATTCCTAAACTGATATTTATATATGCATAGATGATTCAATATGGTATGCATTTCATGGAGGATAATTGTATTGCTGCTTTATAAATTCCAGTTTTAAATTCTCAGATTTCAAACATTTATCTTGAATGAACTTTAGAAACTTTATTGCTGTTGTTAATACTCTAAGTGGTTTGATTAGGGGAATTAGGATCAATGAGTAAAAATGTTTTGAAGATTGTTCTCAGGCTTAACTCAATTGCAAATCTGGCTTAAGCTGTATTGATCATAACAGATTATCATAAACTGAACTCTGGCTATGAAAAACTATGTTGGAGCTAATGATACACCTGTAAATAGCTTTTAATTTTAAACAGTTAATAAACAGGATGAGAATCCAGTACAGAGTGGGTTGCATCAATCAGGAAGCTTTGGGGTGCTCTTTTTATTGACTGCTTGGCATATGATGTAAGGGAAGTTTAATGGCAGAAAAAGCTTCATATCAGCAAGAAGCTTTGGGTATCTCATTATATCTAGATGTGATAAAAATGATAATAGCCCATTAATTACACATTCAGAAGAAAACCATACTGTTCAGTGGAAAAACCCATTTCTTGGAATTGGAATTATCTTTTTTAATGGATTTTATTTTCAAAAATGAAAAAAGCTTTTTGTTTGTTTCTGATTATAAAAGTAATGGGATTAACGGGAAAGATGGTGGTCTAAGTGCACATTTATCCATGCCTAATGTTTACTGAAAGGAAGCAAAAGAACCAGTTAAGAAAAAGAAAACTTCATTAATGCTGAAACTAGAGCAGGCTTCATATTCATAATACAATGTCTATGTAGAGGATGCCAAGGAAGGAACATGATTTTCCTGCTCATGAGCATGGTGGGCTGGGCTCTGGGAAGTGGGTGGAGATGATGCAGAAGATCCCCAGTGGCACTTCTCGCTAGAAGAGCAGATACCTGTGGTATGAGTGGGCTGCAGGAAGGACAGCAAACATTTTTTTGAAGTGAAGGGGATGCTGGAAGAGAAAGTGTATGGCTAAATAGTACCCTTCTGTTTCTCTGGCCTAACTTCCTAAGCACTAGAGATCTACAGATGAACTATCATTGAAGCTGTGGACCAGAAGAATAGTATTGACCCACAAATTTAAGTGTGCAGTAATCCTTTAAAGAGAAGTCTCAATGTTGAAAATAGATTCTATGTCAGAAGCAGTAAACCCACGTTTTAGTGATGCCCTCCATAGAATAGGGGTTAGCACAAAATGGATGATAATGAAAGATTTTTAATAAATTCAGAAAGAAAATACAGAGTCAAATTTCCCAGACTATAATTTTACATGGGCACAGCTCCCTACCCACCCCCACCCCCACCTGCCATAGGTAGCTAGGTAGTAGAAGAGGGGATATTTACTGTAAAATCCATCCCTTTAGCTCTAATGCTAATGGAAAGATTAGTATAATGATTGAGTAAACAGGAAGGAGAGTCAAGTAGATTCTATTCACACTAATCTGGAACAAATATTAGACTTACATTATGAGATAAATGTGCAGGAAAACACCAGCATGCAAATAAACATTTTATAGCAAAAAGGATTAAGGGGACATTTTATTGCAAAAGGATGAAAATGACAATTTGGGACATTTACTCTAGGAAACAGAAAATTTCAGCTATAACCATTTTGTGCTTATGGATTCAAGCAGGAAATTGTACAGTAGAGTGAAATGAAAGAACTACTAGAAAAACTAAGATAAGAAGAAAAGGAAGATAAAGATCACCTTCTAGACAAATAATATTATACCATTGTTAATTGGTATAGTAATTGATAATTGTATGTAAATTGAGAATGTTTATGTAAATTATTAACACATGTATTACTGATAATGTGTCTAGAACACTGGGAATAGTAGGTAGTCAATAAATATTTGTTGAATGAATAATCAATTTCATCCATGATGGTGTGCCATAGTAATAAAGAGTGATCATTAGAATTATACAGGAAGCTATTTAAAAATACATAAATCTAGGGCTTCCTTGGTGACACAGTGGTTGAGAGTCCGCCTGCCAATGCAGGGGACATGGGTTCATGCCCTGGTCCAGGAAGACCCCACATGCCGTGCAGCGGCTGGGCCCGTGAGCCATGGCCCCTGAGCCTGTGCGTCCGCAGCCTGTGCTCTGCAACAGGAGAGGCCACAACAGTGAGAGGCCCGCGTACTGGAAAAAAAAAAAAAAAACAACAAAAACAAAAAACATAAATCTAGGTTCCACCTCATATCTATTTAATTAGAATCTCTGAGAAAGTGACAGAAGCTGATAACACAATAGTAATAAGATACTTCAACACATCTTAGTCCTTGACAGATTTTGTAATTAATAAAAATCCATAGAAGATCTTAATCATATAATTAACAAGCTTAATCTAATATACTGATTTTAAACATTCTTAAGGCTATGGAATTTTTTCTTCAAAATATATCTTATATAGACTCTCAAGGATGAAGAAATACAGTTCCTTTTTTAAAAAATTAATTAAATTAAAAAATTTTTATTGGAGTATAGTTGATTTACAGCATTGTGTTAGTTTCAGGTGCATAGCAAAGAGAATCAGTTACACATATACATATATCCACTCTTTTTTAGATTCTTTTCCCATATAGGTCATTAAAGAGTATTGATTAGAGCTCCCTGTGCTATACAGTATGTCCTTATTAGTTATCTATTTTGTATATAGTAGTGTGTATTTTTCAATCCCAATCTTCCAGTTTATCCTTCCCCCTTACCCCCTGGTAACCAGAAGTTTGTTTTCTACATCTGTAACTCTATTTTTGATTTGTAGATGGGTTCAGTTGTACCCTTTTTTTAGATTCCACATATAAGTGATATCACATGATATATGTCTTTCTCTGTCTGACTTACTTCACTCAGTATGACAATCTCTAGGTCCA
>NC_041229.1:69385063-69437075 GCF_002837175.3 Physeter macrocephalus
ACATTTAGGTTGCTTCCATGTCCTGGCTATTGTAAATAGTGCTGCAGTGAACATTGGGGTATGTCCGTCTTTTCACATTAAGGTTTTCTCTGGATATATGCCCAGGAGTGAGATTGCTGGATCATATGGTAACTCTATTTTTAGCTTTTTAAGTAACCTCCATACTGTTTTCCATAGTGGCTATACCAATTTACATTCCCACCAACAGGGTAGGAGGGTTGCCTTTTCTCCACGCCCTCTCCAGCATTCATTGTTTGTAGATTTTTTTGATGGGCAGAAGATCTAAATAGACATTTCTCCAAAGAAGATATACAGATGGCCAAAAAGCACATGAAAAGATGCTCAACATCACTAATTATTAGAGTAATGCAAATCAGAACTACAAGGAAATGCAGTTCTGATACTTGTTAGGTAGTTATTGGTTTAGCAAATGCAGTGTTTTCAATGCCCATAAGTAAGGAGTATCAGAAGCAGTTTTCATTCATTTGGGATGAGCAAACAGTTCACATTTATGAATTTACTCTACGGTCTGTGACCGCCCTCTGTCACAATACAGGAGTCTGAAGAGAGTTTGATCATCTGGACATTCTGCCGAAGATCACATTGGTTTGATATATTGGTGACATCATGTTATTTGACCCTGATGGGCAGGAAATAGTAAATACTCCAATGCCTATGTTAAGACATATGTGCTCCAGATGTGGGAGATAAAACTTTATAAACATTAAGGCGCCTGCCACATTGGGGAAGTTTTTAAGGTCTCATGATCTGATATAGACTTTGGCATGAGATAGAATTGGCTTCAGTTCATGTTGCATTACTTACTAGCTGTGCATCTTTGAATAAATTCCTTAACCTTCTAAGTCCAAGTAAGGTTTAAATGATTCAATTTATGATGATCTTAGAATGGTGCCAGGCATATAGTAAATGTTTAACTAATGTACATGATATTCTTATTATTATTATTACTCATTTTAAGGACCAGAATCTTGACTGCAATTGTTGTTTGGGTCCAGCCAGTCTATAAATCTATTTATAATAATGTCTGGAAGCATTCTTTATCTCAGGATTATAGAATAATAAAACAGGCTAAAATGAGAATATCTGAGCCCACATTATGGAATGGGAAACTGGAGTGATTTTAATTATATGGATGACTTCAGTATGATTTATTTTTATTATTATTATTTTAAATTTAATTTATTATTACCCATGCATCTTCTCAGGAAGGATGGAGCCTTGCCCTCTCTCTCCTCCTTTTTATGTACTCCTTCCCACAACAGGGGGAGTGAATTGTCTGATGGATGTAATCTAGGGGAATATAATAGTAGTCAGACTACGTTAATAGGGGCAGGATAATTGCAATAATAAGCAGGTTTGTCTCTCTCCCTCTCTTGGGCTCCTTGCTGATATGGAGTCAGCATGTGAAAAAGGTGCTGAGCCCTGTCTGGGGAAGGACTTCTGCTCTCTGGGTTTTGGTTTCTTCATCTGTGCCTGGACAGTTGAGTCAGGTTAATACTTCATCTCCAATTCATGAAGAAAGTCCAGTTTGCCCTCTGGTCTAAACCACTTTCTTCAGTCTTTTAAAAAAGCTGATTGATATCTTGATTTAGCTCTAACATTAATCTATAACAATGGCTACTATAAAATGAGATTCCAATATTCATTTTCATTTCTTTTTTTTAATTTTTATTTTTTATTGAAACATAGTTGATCAACAATGTTGTGTTAGTTTCAGGTTATTTTCATTTCTTTAGCCTTTGATTGATGACTAAGTAATTCTTCTCCCATTCATTCATTCTGGACATTTATTACTCCATAGTTATTATGTGCTGGGAATTCTCTTAGGCACTGTAGCTACAGAGTACACAAAAAAGACTAAAATCCTGGCCTCCATAAAGACTTATATCCTAGTAGGGAAGTCACACCATAAACAATATAAACAAATAAAACATTGAAGTGTGTAATATATAAAATATAGGTGGTGATAAATGCTCCTGAGAAAAAAAATGAAGAGAGAAAAAAGCTAAGAAGTATTGTGAGTGGGATGGGGTTGAATTTTACATTGTCTGGTCAGACAAGATGTCACTGAAATGGTAAAGGACTGAAGGAAAAGAAAGAGCAAGACGTGAGGCTGCCTGGGGGAAGAGTGCCAGGTGGAATGGCCACGATGTGCACAGGGTGGAGGTGGGAGCTTGTGGAGATGACCAATGTGGCTGGTAAGAACTTTGACACTTTGAGTGCAAAGGGAACCTTTGGAGGGTTTTGAGCAGAGGAGTGATGTGATATCCTCTACATTTTGACAATGCACAGAACGGACAAAATTCCTACCCTCGTGAAACTTTTATTCTAGTAGAGGAGGCAGACAATAACAAAATAAATAAGTAAAATCTAGAGAATGGAAGGTGGTAAGTGCTACTAAGAGAGGATGAGGCAGGGAAAGAGGACATTCCAGCTGCAGCGTTGAAAATAGGCTGTTGGGGGGCCCTGCAGAGGCTGTGAGGGCGGATGCAGGGAGAGAAGTTAGAGGTTATTGCAGTAATCACGGCAGGAGGTGGTGAGAGCGAGTGGTAGCAATGGAGGGGGAGGGACATGGCAGATTCAGGACATATCTAGGAGGCAGAGTCAACCAGAACACTTGTTGATGGATTGGATATATGGTATGTGAGAGAGAGAATTTCAGGCTGACTCCAAGATTTTCTGGCTGAGCAACTGGAAGGATGAAGTTGTCATTAACTAAGAAGGAAGACCATGGGAGGAGCAGATTTTGGGGAAACTATGGGCACTTGCTTTGAACCTGTTAAGTCTGCAAGGCCTATTAGATGTCTGTAGAGATGCCAAGGAGGAAGTCTGGTGTTAAGATAGAAAGCTTGACATGAATTTTTCCTTTTCAGGTCATGCTTATCTTGAATGATATTTTCTCACTGGGAGGCAGTGAGAAGGGTTGGGTCTATAGTTTAATTACCTGGCCTCAAATCTGGCTCTAAGACTCACTAGCTCTGTGCTCTTGGGCAATTATTTAACCTCTCTGTGGCTTAATTTTGTCATCAGTAAATGGGAGATACTTGTGTAACTCATAGGATTGTTGTGAGAATGAAATGAGTTCATATCTCTCACTATCTTGGCAGTGAGCCTGGCATGAAATAAGTATTCAAAAGAAAAAATTTTAAGTAATAATAGCAGTAGCTAATACTTATATAACCTTCACTTTATGCCAGGTACTATATACTATTTTATTCTATTTATATACATATAAATTCATTTTATCACTCACAAAAGGCAGATACTATTACCTTATGATGGCATGAAAGTTTAAGTTACACAGTTAGCAGGTAGCAGAGTTGAGGTTCAATTCCAGGCAATCTGGCTCCAGAGTCCATGCATTTTGGACTCTCAGAACATGTTAACTATGGTTATTATTTCCCTGGGTTTTTCCTTCCTTGTATCAGGGCATCCATTCTTAATCTGCTTATGAACCTGCTCAAAGTTCACTTAGAGTCTGATATTTATCAACTGTACTTCTAACGAGTATTGTTACCTTCAATATACTTTGCAAGGTATAATTTCTAGTTGGCCCTAGGAATGACCTATCTCTCCACTTGCCAGGTCCTGTTGCTTCCTGCCCTTCTCTAATTTGAGCACTCTGTCTTTTGTATCTGGGTGATCAGCATTCTGCCCTTGTGACAACACACGGATTCAGTTCTGCATGCTTTCGTGGGAAGAGTTGATTCTTGGTTGCTATTTGATCTCCCATGGCTGCTGCCACGTGGGGGCATTCTTGTTTTACCATTTCATGTTCATTCATATGTGGACAACAGTTGCATAGCTAAATGGCAAGCTGAACACTTGGATTCACTTATGTCACATCAAACACATCATATATAGCAAATATTATTTCTTTTTTTTTACAAGACATAAATAAACTGACACCAAGCATTGTAAATGGATGACCACAACAAAAGCAACAATGATTGCAATTACCAAACATGAAACACAGTCATACTGTGTCATAATATTGACATTCAGTCCAGTAATCCTCCACTGTAACATCTCCTTTACTTTGCAGTGAAACTTGATTTGTAGTAAATATTATTTCTAATAGATATTTATAAGCTCTCTATACAGGACCTTATTAGGTAAAATATGATATTTTAATAATTAAGAAAATCTTTTTTGGCAATCAGTAACTTTTACTTTATCTTCACTTATTCATTCCTTGATGCTTTTTTCCTTTATGTAGATCTGAGTTGCTTATCTGTATTATTTTCCTTCTCTCTAAAGAACTTCTTTTAACATTTCTTATAAGGCAGGTCTGTTGGCAACAAATTTCCTCAATTTTAATTTATCTGAGAAAGATTTTATATCTCCTTCACTTTTGGAGAATAATTTCAAAGGGTACAGAATTCTAGGTTGATGGGATTTTTTTTTTCTTTACACTAAATATTTTGTTTCCCTCTCTTCTTGCTTCCATGGGTTCTGAGGAAAAGTCAGATGTAATTTTTATCTTTGTTCCTCTATAGGTAAGGTGCTTTTTGAACTCTGGCTTCTTTCTTTATCTTTGATTTTCTGTAGTTTGAAAATTATATGTCTATGTATAGGGGTTTTTTTTTGTTTCTTTGGTTGGTTTTTGTTTTTTGCATTTATCCTGCTTGATGTTCTATTAGTTTCACGGATCTGTGGTTTGGTGTCTGACATTAGTTTGGAGAAATTCTCAGTCAATATTGTTTCAAATATATCTTTTGTTCCTTTCTCTTTCTCTTCTTCTAGTATTTTTATTACACATATGTTACATCTTTTGTAGCTGTCCCATAGTCCTTGGATATTCACTTTTGTTTTTTCAAGTCTTTATTTTCTTTGCCTTTCTGTTTTGGAGGTTTCTGTTGACATATCCTCAAGTTCTAAGATTCTTTTCTCAGCCATATCCAGTTTACTATGTTAATTACAGGTAGTCTTCATTTTATTACAGTGTTTTTGATCTCTAGCATTTATTTTTGGTTCTTTCTTAGTATTTTCATCTCTCTACTTAAATTTCTCATCTATGCTTGCATGCTATCTACTTTATCCATTAGAGCCCTTAGCATATTAACCATAGTTGTTTAAATTCCAACATCCCTGCCATGTCTGCTTCTGATGCTTGCTCTGTATATTCATATTGTGGTTTTTGTCTTTTAGAATGCCTTTTAATTTTTTCTTGATAGCTGAACATGTTGTAGCAGGGAAAAGGAACTGCTATAAATAGGCCTTTAGTAATGTGGTGGTGAGGTGTGGGGCTAGGGGAAGCATTCCATAGTCCTATAATTAGGTCTCAGTCTTTTAGTGAGCCTATGCCTCTGGGTTGTGAACTTCACAAGTGCTTCTCAGTCTTTTTCTCCCTTCTCAGATGGTAGAGAATGGTTAGAGATGAAGGCTAGAGTTGACTGTAGTTGGATATTCCCCTTCTCCCAGGACATTTAGGTCATGATAATACCTCAGCAGACTAGGCTCTGGCTAACCAGTTTCTCCTGAGGGTGGCCTTGTTAAGAAAAACAGAATGAGCTATTGTATTTAAAAATAATTTCATTGCAATAGCCAGGACATGGAAGCAACATAAGTGTCCATCGACAGATGAATGGATAAAGAAGATGTGGCACATATATACAATGGAATATTACTCAGCCATAAAAAGAAACGAAATTGAGTTATTTGTAGTGAGGTGGATGGACCTAGAGTCTGTCATACAGAGTGAAGTAAGTCAGAAAGAGAAAAACAAATACCGTATGCTAACACATATATATGGAATCTAAAAAAAAAAAAAAAAAAAAGGTTCTGAAGAACCTAGGGGCCGGACAGGAATAAAGATGCAGACGTAGAGAATGGACTTGAGGACACGGGGAGGGGGAAGGGTAAGCTGGAAAGAAGTTAGAGAGTGGCATGGACATATATACACTACCAAATGTAAAATAGATAGCTAGTGGGAAGCAGCTGCATAGCACAGGGAGATCAGCTCTGTGCTGTGTGACCACCTAGAGGGGTGGGATAGGGCGGGTAGAAGGGAGACACAAGAGGGAGGGGATATGGGGATATATGTATACATATAGCGGATTCACTTTGTTATAAAGCACAAACTAACATGCCATTGTAAAGCAATTATACCCCAATAAAATGTTTAAAAAAATTATTAGCAAAAAAAGAAGAAAAACATTTCCTTTTCTCCTTCCCCTGCTGAAAGCACAAGGGAATATTTTTCTCCAATATTTACTGTGAGAGCCTGGTCAAACTCCTGGAGGTAAATCTCACAAAACTGAGTTCCCTGCCTCCTCCTCCATGCCTGAGTCCCCCTGGATTTTTTAGAGTTGTCTTCGTGGAGCCTCCAGCAACTGGTCAATTGTAGTTTAGGTTTTCCTGCCCCAGCACTGGTTCCCAAAGAGGTTTCCACTTCTTAGTCTCTGTTTCGGTAAGCCATAACTCCCTGCCTGCCTGCCTGTCGGTCTCTCCAATTTGGAGGCAGGCAGCAGTTTGCCCTTGTCCTCAACTACCTTATGGATCTTAGAAAAGTTGTTGATTTTTCAGTCTGTTCAGATTTTTACTTGTTAGGATGGAGTGGCAACTTCCAAGCTCCTTTTATGCTGAACCAGAAATTGGAAGTGGCAATCAGTGACTTTCAATCACGTAAAGATTTTAAATATTGGGGCATAATCATAGTATTGATATATGTACAATAACAACCTAAGCACTGGCTTTCCTATGTGTTTCTAAAAACAATGGAGCTATATTTTTTATAAGGAAAACTCCATGTTACATAGTTAATTGAGAATAAAAATCTACTCTTTGAACTCTGTAAAATGACATAAACTAGAAATTGGCAAAAGATGAATGATATTTTGTGACACATGAAAATTAGGTGTAATGCAAATTGCTGTGTCTATAAATAAAATTTTATTGGAACACAGCCACACTGTTACATGTTGGGAATGGCTACCTTCACACTATAAAGACAGAGTTGAGTAGCTATGACAGAGATGGTACAGCCTGCAAAGCCTAAAATATTTACTATCTGCCCTTTGCAGAAAAATGTCTGCTGACTCCTTAAATAAGCTAATACAAAAATAATGCTGCAGGCATCCTTGGTAAGGCCAGGGTCCTGCATCACTTGGTCAGTACCTGTCTGCCCATCTCACAACGGTGCAGAGCCGTCATATGACAGTGGATGCTGACTGCAATCAGAGGAGACAAACATTTAGCCTAATCCCATATAACACTCCATTCTTATCTTAATATGTATTTCCTTTGGAAAGAAGATGGTTCTTGTAAATTGTCGACTTGTTTTCCAGAAACAAGACTGTCATTGAATGTGGAATTGTATTTTGAAAGCTTAGGTAAGAGAGGATTTTTCGCAGAATTAAAATTATGTTACTTGTTTTTCTCATTACAAAAATATGCATTTAGTGTAAAAAATTACAAAAACACAGAGAAGCATAATGTGAAAGTAAAAATCCCACCTAAAATCCCACCTTTCAGAGATAACCACAATTTGAGCTCAGTTTATCCTATGTCTTAAAAGAAAGACCTGATATTTATGTTTCAGGCTGCCAAAGACCACCTGATGATGGTCTGGATGCAGCTAAAGAGCTCTTTCCAAGGTGGAAGTGGCAGGTGACCCAATTTCCTACCCCAAAGTGGGAGCCCATTGGCTCTTTGCATGTGTTGAAGGGTCAGTTGAACTCTATCAGACTTCAGCCACCGAGGCTCAGGCAGGAAGCCAATAGGTAGCTCAGTTTATATCAGTGATAAAAGCAGGAAAATTGTCTATAGAAAGCATTGGATATGCATTCATTCATTCAACCATTCAATCAACCAGTCAGTGAATAGTAAGCATACTAGTTCCCTATTTCTGCTATAACAGATGACCACAAAAGTAATGGTTTAGAACAACACAAATGTATTCTTTCACAATTTTGGTGGTAAGAAGTCTAAAATCAAGGTGTTGGAAGGGCTGCGTTTCTTCCGGAGGCTTTAGGAAAGAAGCTGTTTTCTTGCCTTTTCTGACTTCTTTCTACAGGTAAACTGCATTCCTTGGCTTGTGCCTCTCCCTCCGTCTTCAGAGCACATCACTCCAACATCTGGTTCTGTGGTCACATCTCTTTTTCTCTCAATATCTTGCCTCCTTCTTAAAGGGCCCTTGTGATTACATTGGGCTCACCCAGATAACCCAGGATAATTGTCCCACCTCAAGATCCTTAATTTAATCACGTCTGCAAAGTCCCTTTTGCCATGTAAGGTAACATATTCACAGGTTCTGGGGATGTCTTTGGGAAACCATTATTCAGTTTACCACAGCATGTGGGCACCTGCTTTGTTTCTGACATTACCCTAGGCTCTAGGAAATCAGAGGTGAATGAACATGACCCCTCCCCCTTGAAAAGCTGACTTCCAGGCCCAAAGAAAGAGCTTGGGCAAAAGGTGCAGAAGAGTGAAGTGAACAGTGTTGTTGAGAAATGGTGATTAATTCAGCATTTGGGAAATCCTGTATATTAGTCAGTATTCTTTGACTGGAGCATTAGAAACTAAATTGATCAGGCTTAAGCAAAAATGATTTTCTTAAAAGGGTATAGACTGACAAAAGGAAACCAAGGGCAAAAGTGCAGCTGGGCCCCAGGAAGGCCTGGACCAGGAACTGGAAAACAGATTGAAACCCAGGCAACTTCTCTCCATGTGCTTGCTCCTGGTGTCCAGTCCATATGGCTAAAATGACTACACCATAGCTCCTAAGCTTTCCTTTTTTTTTTTTTTTAATAGTCACTTTTTGCACTACTTCAGATCCTCAGAAGAAAATCCAGTTTACTGTTGACTTCTGGTCCAATTCATTCTGACCTTAGCAATATAATCACATAATGATGTCACATGGGAATCTCTGAGCAATCTTCACCTTGAGGGTTTGAATATCATATTGCACTGCCACATAATGACTTTTTTCTTCTCAAGGGGAGGTAGATTGTGAATATATTATCATTATTCTTAGATTATGGAGGGCCTAAAATCATAGGACAAATGTCACGGTAAAATATCTGTCTGATTGCTCTGAGAGAAAATAAATAACATATCCTAATTCCATTCTTTTGTTTAGGAAGTTTGCTAGCTTACCTTATTGAATGTGTATCTCTAACACAGTGGTTCCCAACCCTGGCTACAGAGTCACCTGGGAAAATTTTTATAAAATAGTCATGCCCAAGCTCCACCTCAGACCAATTGAATCAAAATCTAAGGTGGTAGCAGATGTCTGTGTTTTTTAGAAAATACCCTGGGTGAAATGAGTACGTGTAACAACTGGTGAAATTGAATAAGGTCTTTAGTTTAGTTAATAGTATTGCACCTGTATTAATGTCCTGGTTTGACCATTGGGGGAAGCTGGTGAAGAGTACAAGGGAATTCTCTGTACTATTTTTGCAACTTCTTGTAAGTCTAAAATTATTAAAAAAGAAAAGAAAAAATCCAAATGAACAAAGAACCAAAAGAATCCACCCCCTCCCCAAAAGAGTTATCAATTGGACAAATTCATTTTTGAAAGTATTGAAAACAACAACAACATGCCCTAGATAATTCTGAGGAGGATTGGGAATGGTTGCCTTAATATATTTAGGGGAAGTGAGTCCCTTTGTGTAAGGTCAATTTGGTTCCCCTAATGAGAATTTCAACCAAACAAGGTTTCGATGGGATTAAATTTAGGAGAGTTTATGGGTAGAATTTATCTTCTGTTTTCAATCTCAGGGAATGTAATAAAAGGTCAGAGCACCACTTTTACAGTGCTTTAGAAATGACTCAGAAATTTCCTGTAGAGGCTCAGCTGTAGACTTCAGACACTCCACCCAATGTTATTTGTCCCCAGCATAAATGAGCAAACCAGCTTGGGGGTTAGGCTTCCTGAATAATTGACATTTTCTGCCTCCAGGAAGTGTGCTGAATGCTAAGAAGGTGATACAAAGGATTATTGAACACTATATTTAATATGGAATAAAAAGGCACGTGAAACCCTCTGCCTTGTTTTTGTTTTTGTTTTTGTAGTGGCCTGAGATTTCCATCTCAAAGAAATTTAACAAATCAAAGTGTAGTCAGGTCCGGAAAGGAGGAATCATTTTTGATCTAGGACAGATTCTCAAATAGAGGGAAATTTGAGGATGAGAGAGATACTTCAGGAAGTTATTTTGGTCTCAAAAAATAATAAATTTCATTTCTAATAGAGTTGTAGGTATTAATTAGGAAGGTTCATGTTTTGTATTAGATTTCAGACTTTACAAGCCAAAAGTGGTACAACCATTTAAGTGCATTAGCGAGGAGTCTTTTTGTTTATAAGTGACAGGGTAGTTTAAAGGAAAAGATTTATGGACTCACTGGGAATTGAAGGCATTCCTGCCTTCAGGTGTGGCTGGATTGAGGATTGAAGCAATGTCATTGGATTGACTCCATTTCTCTACTTGATTCTGCTTCTCTCTATTTTAGCTCATTTCTCAGCAAATTTTTTCCCAGTGTGGTGGCAAAAATGTATGCCAGCAGCCCTAGGTATACATTTTCCTTTTAGCTAATTATCCCAAAGAAAAAGAGCACTACTTTCCCAGTGGCTTCAGGCAAACTCCCAGGCATGGCTCTCATGTAATGGCTTAAGTCACATGTCCATCTCTGAAGCAATCACTGTTTGAAGAGGGATGGGGACTCCTATTAGTTAGGCCTGAGTTGTATGCCTCCTCCACAACCAAGATGTGAGGTCAGTTCTCCAAACTACATGTGGACTGAAAATGGAGCAGAGGTGGTTCCCCAAAGAGATGCTGGTCAGATAGAAGATGATGGTTCTTGTTGGATGAGGCTCATCTGTGGGCATTGGCAGCAGTATTATACATCACCAGGTGGGTGACATAGGGTAGTGATGGTGGATGCCCTGTTGTTACCAATGCCTTATTTGTGAGCATTCATGAGAAACACTCCACCCCAGAGTCCCAGCAGTACCATGCTCAGGGCAGACATTGTTGAGGCAGAAGAGGTTGTCCATTAGCAGGTAAAGAGTCTGTGAAGCATGAGTTACATGTGTGAAATCCTAAATGGAAATCAAAGTGAGAATTCAAGTTCAGACATTGTATATCAGGGCTTGCAAGGGAATTAATTTGTGTTGAAAAGCTTTATTTTTAATGTTTGCTGATCTTATGAAGTTTCTTTTATACTCTATACACACTGCTGTTTGGGAAGGTGGAAGCTGATTTCTCATGATGCAGAGGGGCAAGTTGGGGAGGAAGGGAAGGAAGGAGGGAGTATGGAGGCTGAAGAGAAGAGGAGCAAAGAAATGGTGTGTGTTCAGATCTAGTTTAACGTCAGATTCATGAATTTTTAGAAATGAACGTTACACAGCAATAAAAAGTTTTAAAATATTAGTCTTTTAAACTGACCTCACATCTCAGTTATTGAGGAGGCGTGAACTTAGTCCTGACCAATAGGAGTGCCTGTCCCTCTTAAAACAGTGATTGCTCCAAGATAGACAGGTGACTTAAGCCAGTACAATGAGAGCTGTGCTTGGGAGTTTGCCTGGAGCCACTGGGAAAGTAGTACTCTTTTTCTTTGAGGATAACAGTTTCCCCACAAACTGTCCATAGGCCAAGAAATTTCCAGACATTTGAAAAAGGGCCCCAAACAAACATCATGTGCTCCTGCTGTTGACATAAGCATGAAATGAAGGGAACCTTGGAGATCTGAACCATTGAGGTGCATGCAGAAAGCCAGCAACCACAATTTGATGTCTGAAAAGAACATTAACAGCATGCACTGTACCAGATGCTATTCCATGCTGTAGACTTGGAATAACTGAGCAAACAGTAGGGATTTTTTAAAATGGAAAGAGTTGTCTTCTGAGAGAGAAATAGAGAACTATTGCAGTCTCTTTCTAGGATCAATTACAAATTCAAGGTTTTAGAAAAAAGGTCAAGCAGCTCTTTCTAGCACTATGTGTTGGGTTTTCTTGGGCACTGAAATAGACCCATTTCCCTACCAAAATGTCCTCCACCCTTTTTTATAGGGGTCTTTTCAAACAGATCCAGGTGTAGGTGAGGAAGAAGCTTATCTTTTGGGAAGCTTTTTTGTTAATAGTAGTGCTGGGGTAACTCTTAGATTTAGTGGATACTTTTTAGTACATAATCAGTTGGCTACTTCTATAATGTTTTAAACCTTTGGTTGATTTATGAAGCAGCTGGATTTGGTGAAAAGGGAATGAAAATGGAATGTAAAGATTAAGAGTTCCTATCTTGGCTTTAGTCTGTAGTAGATATATATATTTGGAAAGTTAATTACTGTCTTTCAGCTTGGATATTTCAAGCTATAAAATAGATATAATACTACCTACTGCAAAGGCTTGCTTTGGACATTAAAGGAGGTGAAGTGTCCTGCAAAATGCCTGGCATGTTTTAGGAAACAAACGCCTGTCATGGGATCACAGAAACAATATCTCATATTTCAGCTATAACACAGGTGCCCACAGATCTATCTGTGACCTGATCTTTTTGATGAAATTTCCATAGAGCCAATGATTTACCCTGTGAAGCCCCTAAGAGTAGTGAGCTTGAAGAGGCTTTCAGGAAATATGTCCACCACAGGAATTTTAGTAGCTATACGTTGTCCCAAACCTATTTAGTCAGGGTTAAAGATGCTGAACCATCAATCTGCATATAAATACATACTTCTTTTTAAAAACCCTGGAGACAAATTACAAATTATGACCTATAAATGAACCCAGGGCATTTATGCTTCTTCTTGGAAGATTTCCAAGATGCCATTAAAAAGATTTGCAGTTACTTATTGGTGGATTTAAGCATTACCCTCCCCCAACTCACCATGACAAGGAATAGTGGTTAAGAATTGATCTGCTTGTTCCAGAGGGGCCAGCAAAATATTCTGCAAAACCTGCTCAGGAAATGTGGATATAACAATGTGTGTGATCTTATTGCAGATGGCATTTGTCTTAGTCTGTTTGGGCTGCCATAACAAAATAACATAGACTGGGTGACTTAAACAATAAAAATTTGCTTCTCACATCCTGGGGGATGGGAAGTCCAAGATCAAGGTGCTGGCAACATAGATTTCATTCTGATGCCTTTTCTTTTGGCTTTTAGGCAGCCAACATCTTGCTGTGTGCTCACATGGCCTCTTAGTGCGTGGAGAGAGAAAGCACTGTTCTCTCTTCTTATAAGGACACTAATCCTATCATGGGGGCCCCATCCTCATGACCTCACCTAAACCTAATTCCCTCCCAAAGGCCGCACCTCCAATACCAACACACTGGGGGTTAGAGCTTCAACATGTGAATTTTGGGAGGATACAAACATTCAGTATTAACAGCATTTTGAGTGTCAAAACGTGTTGGAAAATATGGCCACAAGTCCACATGACCTCTTGAATTTGACACTTCACAGCAAAAGTAATTGACTGTCTCATTAAGCCATCTTTGCCCTCTCCCCAACCCACATAAGTAATTTAAAAACCTGTTCTACCTTGCACCTGGAGGATTATTTTAGAATTTACCCTATTAGACAACCACCACTTACTTATCACCAAGTATTGTGATTTTGACTAACAGTACTACCCAGGCTTTTGGGGGAAGAAAACATAATATTTGCAATAAATAAATATTTGCATGAATAAATATAAATTTTGCAGTCTGTTTGAAGTTGTGTTTTGTAGGATTATTCCACGTGAAGGCTGTAAAAAGGAAAACGGGAAGATATGAATTTGTCAGTATCAGTTTGGCATTACCCAAGAGGTGCAAAGATTGTATCTGGCAGAGGATCCTGACCAACGGAGTAACCTTTTTTGTAGAGCAGGATCTTACCAGGCTTTGCCAGTGATGAAATGAAATATCCCTGTTGGGTATCAAATTTTTGCACCTCAGTTTTTTCTGCTGACTAAGAAAGATTCTGATAACTAATTTAGTTCCTCAGGTGTCTTAATGAGGAAGAGTGAGCTCCAGAGAGTGACATAAAATTCTGGTCCTTGGAAAGAGGAAGGCATATCTTTCATTGTAAATTACATGCATCAGCCTTTGATGAATTTAATTCATGGGGGTTCAGGGTCAGTTCCCCAAGCCTGGTCAATTCTGAGTAAACTGAAAAAAATTTGAGTTTCTAAACTTCAAAGCTTAGAATTAGAGCGTGTATATAGAGACTACACCTGTACATCTGTACACTATACAGTATACAGGTATACTGACCACAGTGAAACCTTGCTTGAATTTCCAGCCAGTGTATCCATGTCTCCTATACCTTCTCACTTGGCAAGTCTGAATGGGCATGTCAGTTGCCACCAGCCAGCTATTGTGTCATCTTCATATACACAGAGCTATCTCCCCCTGCCAAGCTCACAGAACAGCTCTGCCCCATGAAAAGACTATTTGGCAGCAGACACAGTAACTCTGCCAGAATGCTACAGAGCACAAAATAGAATTGTATTCTCAGGATCTCCGGTTAATTTCTTCATCTGCTGCATCTCACCTCTCCAAAGAGACTGCACAAAAGCCCAGTTTTAATGAGACACATTTTATACCAAGAACCAGTGAAAGTTTTTAGAAAGCTTCTAAAAAAGTTTGAATAGTTATATACTCCTCTTCTGAGTGGAAGTTTATACACAATACAGTTACAACACTGAGCCTAACAGGACCTGTCTCTCCAAGCCCAGTTAATATTTGAACTTAAAAACTGTGTTCTGGGAGAAGATTCTGGCTGGAAACTTTGAGGCAGCTTAAGCAGAAAGTATTTCATTCATTCATTCATATTGCAGATTAGACATCCTGGTAGTTTTTTGGCTACTAACTCATTTAATACAGACATTCTTGATTCATTTTTTTGCTGGGTCTTTTAAAAATTTTCCTTTCTTTTAACAGAATCTTATTGTAGTTTTAGTTTCTATAATTCTTCATGGTACAAGTTCCACTGAATGGCAAGAATTAATATAATCCTCTAACTTTAAACAGACCTTTGTCCTTAGAACAGCTGACTTTATGAATATTTCATTAGCGAATGTTTGCTAGTAACACTTTTCAAACTCTCCTTTTATTTTAAACAACTTCCCTGTTCTTCGTTGTTACTAGATTTATGTTTTTTTCCCTTATAACTCTTGCCAGAGACCATCTTTCAGATATCCTAGGAATTTATAGGTATAACATCCATAAATTTTCTCTAAGTAGAGATGTCAGTGGTGTCCCCTCTATGTATTATTGACATAACTCTACAAAAATAATAATTCCTCAAATAATGAAATAGTGATGTGTTTAAAGCACAAAAAGACAGAATTTAAGAATGCATATTCCAAACAGCCAAAAATTGGGGTACCCAAAATATCCTTAAATATAAGCATGTTGACTGAAGCACTGGAGCTCATGTTGTTCACCATACTGTCTCCAAAATGTCAAGCTAAAGTTCATTCTGGTTCCAACATCATCTGTTATCTGGTGATAAATGTCTATCCCTTTGAGAACTAGAGTCCTCTGATGCTTAAGTATTTCTGGTGAATAAGTTGTTCAATAGATATACCAAAGTCATAGATTCAAATGCTCATGACACCTTTATGGTATGTCACCACAAATTTCTCTCCAGTTTGATGTCAATCAATCAGTAATCTTCAGATTTTGCCATTTAACCAGTTGTCCTTCTGACAGTTCAAATATCTATTTTTTATTCTTCAGCATTTCATGAGATCCACAACAGAACCATGAAGCAAAAATTTTACAAGTAGGTCACTGGGAGTAATGGCAAGAGGTCCAATCTTATTTCTACTGCTTAGCTGCATTTTCTAGCTCATGAGGACACAGCACAATGTTTAAATCGTTGGTTTAATACATATGTTGCATTCTGGAGGACAGCACCCAACGTGGCAGAATGTCCCTTTGATGGTGCCTTATCTGAGTCTTCATCAGGTCATTCCACCATTTTGTAAACAATACTTCTGGGGATGGGCATGTGGAAAGCCAATCATTGCACTTTCTTTGAGGTAACATGGCTGTCTTTGTCCCAGCCAATATTGTGTGTGACACAATATCAATAGATCAGGCATTCTTAAGTCCATGAGAAGTGGTGCTGAGCAGGGAGGGCAAACTCATATCCATAGTATGTATCAATTGTGATAAGGACAAATAACTACCCCCTTTAGGGTGTATGGAGTGTTCTCTGGACCCTAAAACAGGTTAAACCTATAAGATTAAACCAGTAAATTGAAGTAGACACTTGATCATCTCAATATCCAATTTCCTGCTGTTCTGCATCTTAGTTAATCACAGGTGGAAGACGGCCTCTGTAATTTTGATGGCCTACCTGCCAAGGGTCATCACCACTCTGTTTACCACCACAATAGAGTTCCTTTTGCCTTTGGATCAGTGAATAATCCAACTCCAAATCCCACTATGAGGTTTGCTTTCCCAGGGTCACTGCTGGGACTATCTTAGCAAGGGTTTCCTAGAAAACAAGATCTGTGGCAAAAACTTAACATCCTAACATTTTAGAGGAGAGTTTAATCCCAGGATAGTAGAAGTGAAGGAAAACAAGAAGTGAGGCAAGGGAAGGAGGGAAAACAAACACACAGGGATGTGCAACTGAGTTGGCCACTACCTCATGGATAACAAATCCGATGGGTTGCTTGGCCTCACAGAGGGGCCAAATAAGCTCTTGCTGCTCCTTTGAAACAGTCTGTGTGGGGACTTGAAGGGGGTGGAGGAGGAAAGGGGAAATGGAGATCAATTCGTTTGCTTCCTCCCATCTTCTCCCATGGGTTTAAGCCCATCCCAGGTGGCATTACTACCTCCTGCACCAGGTAGCTGTTGGGAGAAGCAGAGCTTCTGCAGGTCCCTCCTTCTCTGTCAGCCCTATGTCTGGGGCCACTTGATCGGTGTGTGTGGTGGGAGAAAGGGGCAGCTTCATTGACCTGCTCTGTGACCATGGGAATTGTGTTAAGGCTGCTTGGTTGGGGCACAAGTAATGAAAATTAGGTGTGGCCATAAGAATCGGAGATATTGCATGAACTGGGTCTGGTATGGGTGTGTTCAGAAAATAGTGATTTTCCCCAGACCGATACCTTAATGGACCTTTCTCTGCCTGGAAAATTCCACAGGAGTAATCAAGAATACATTTCCAGCATGAATTCCTGTAAAAAATTTATACTTCTTGCTTTCCCTAGGGCACCTAGCAAAGTGCCTGCCACAGAAAAGGCTCTGGGCAATTTGGCTTTAGAAGCCCTACAGTTCTTACAAAGCCATCTCCAGTGTCTGTTGGACCCAAAAGACAAATTACCACACTCGTCTATGTAATTAGCTTCTCACAAAGTGTACATATTAGCAAGAATATGAAAAAAAAGACCTATTTCTGACATTTAATTTAAGTACCTGCCGTTCATTTCTATAACTTAAATCTCAACCTACTAGAAATGACTTTTATCCTTTCTTGAACAACTTTACTATTTTTTTTTCTCTTTGAACACACAGGCATTTAAACTATTTTTCTTAGCTAGGACGAGACATTTGAATTCTTATGCCTTTTTATAATTCAAAGCTGTTTAATTCTGAACTTAAAACAGAAGGAATACCCATTAGCTAAGATTATATGTTTAGTGGTACATTTTATGTTTAGTTTGTGGGGAAGAAAGGGGATGGATGGGTGGTAGAAGGTAAGAGGAAATCCAAGGAAGTCTAGAGATACATTGATTGGTATTTGGAAATGAGAGAAGGCTTTCTGCTTGTTCTTTCTTTTTTCCAACCAGAGAATCCTATATTACAACCAGTTAAGATACTAAGATTTCTTATCAGCATTGGTAAATTAGTTTTCTCAATCAATATTTCAGGTGCTTGAACTATCATTATGTGAAATTCACCCCATGCCAATAAGTCATATCCTTCAAGAATTCATATCTCAATATAATAAATAAAAACCATCAATCATTGAGATAGTTTAAACAGTGCCAATATATGCTTTATAATATATGCTATATGTAGTTTATATTATAGATAACATATACTGTGTATATTTCCAATATTGTCTTATTGTACAGACTATTTAGACACTCCTACAGTGTGTATCGAGGGTAACCACCAATACCTTCCCATCAGGGAATTGGAGAAGCCCTTAACCAGAATTGTAAGAATTGTAGATCCTTTCTAACCCTTTTTTTTTTACCAACTAAGAATCTCCATCCCATGCTCTATCACCCAGACTGATCTTCCTAAACTGTGTACTTCTTGGCACTATTGATAACCCACTTATTACTGAGGGCTCTCAGCCTGTCTGCCTGCAGTTGCCTCAAGTTCCAGTCCTGATGCAGAGTTTATCAGCAACAAACTTCTGCAATACAGGAGATGGGACTTTGGATATACTTCCCTTCAAATGCCTGAGAAATGCCCTTTGCTATGTGCTACCACTGAGGGAATTGTTTCCACAATTCATCCTTCTAACACTTATTTACTTATTTATATATTTTTCAGCTTTATTGAGTTATAACTGACAAAACTGTGAGATATCTAAAGGGTATATCATGGTGATTTGATATACATATACATTGTGAAAGGATTTCCTTCATCTGGTTAATTCACACACCCACTACCTCACATATTTATATATTTATTTATTCGGGGCAAGGCTTGAGAATTCAACACATATTCACTGAGTGCTCACTTTGTGCCAGGGGTTGTGACAGGTGCTGGGAATTCAGAGGGGGGTTAAGACGGGTCTGGACCCTGGCCTCCCAGACCCCACACTTTAATAGGCATTAGGGATGATTTAATAAGCTGTTACAGTCCTGAATGCTGGGCTTAGGGAACTATAGGGTGCCTTGGGGTTAAATAACAGGTTGGGGGGGGCATATTGGTACGCTTCTGTGCAGGAGGACCTGTGTGTGATATGTGAGGGAAGAATGTAAAGAGGTTAGCTAGATGTGGAACGTTTTAACATTCTCAGAGACTCAAGTGATTAAACAACGTTGGCTTAAGTGTTGCCTGAAAGAATCCCCTTTATTTAAGATTGTCCCTGTCTCCCCCAAAAAACCCACGTTAAGTGCTGGGCTCCAAGTCAGACAGGCCGGGGTTTGAATCCTTGCTCTCACAGTGAGTTTTCAAGGTTTTTGGTTGTAGACAACAAAATTCACTTCTAACTCTAAGCAGAAACGTGTTTGTTACGGGAGATTAGGTAGGTTGAAGACACTGGGCGGGGCCAAGGAACCACACGCCTGGTTACTGCCCAGCTAAGAACACAACTTGGGGAAACACTCAAGCACACAAGTCTGTTCCAGGGGATGCCACTGCCTCTACTGCTGCTGCACCTGTGACGTTGGGGACCAGAAACTGATTTCCCACACAGCTGCTGCAGAAGAAACACATGAAGAAACCACAGGGAGGCTCCCCCTAGTCATTTCTGCCTCCAGGTGTTGCTCCTGAGACCCTAGGCTGCACCTGGAGTCCAGTTCCGAGGGTGCCTGGGTAGTGCTGTTTCTAATTTTCCAGCCTCTGTGATGCATGTTATACCAGAGAAGAGTTGGAGTGAGTGTTGAATGAGCCAGTTTTCTTTATATGTCACATCTCAATTACTAGCCATCGAAACTTGGGGAAATTGCTTAATCTTTCTGAGTCTCAATTTTTTCAATTGTAAAATGGAACAGGTAATGGACCATATCTCTCAGGGTTGTTGTGAAGATTTATAAAATAGATAACACATGCTGTGAAGATTAATACAATAGATAACAAATGCTAGCACTTAGCCTAGATGTATGAAATCATGAAATAATGTTATCTTCTATTGTTGCTATCAATATTATTATTACTATTGTTATTGGTATAATAAGTGCCCCTACCTCAAAAGGAACTGCCTGCCCAGGGAAATAGCTGAGTGAGGCTGTCTTCTGGCTTTGCTGTTGAACTACCTGTTCTGAAGTGAATACACACGTATAACTGTGCCAAGTGCAGGGACTAAAGTGCATTATTGGTAGACAGAATGGGTGAGATTGGGGATGGAACAGGAAAGGGTGGACAAGACTTACAAAACTTAACAAAAACTCCTGACTGCCAGTTTAACTATCTAAAATTCAACCATGAACTCTAGTCTTTTGTGTCTCTTGGGTTTTGTTCTAGAGTTCTTTAAGAATTGCAACAAAACCATTGCCAAACCCCTGTCTCGTATTTGCCGGCTGCCTATTTTTTTGGCCCCACCGTGCAGCATGTGGGATCTTAGTTCCCTGACCAGGAATCGGGCCCATGTCCCCTGCATTGGGAGCGCAGATTCTTAAGCATTGGACCCCCAGGGAAGTCCCTGGCTGTCTATTTTAATTGCGAATCTTCCATAGTAGGATAGTCTCACCATGGCAGAATTTACCTTTTATTAAAATTAATTTTTATGAAAGTATGGTTGCTTTCCAATGTTGTGTTAGTTTCTACTGTCCATCAACAGAGGAATGGATAAAGAAGATGTGGTACATATATACAGTGGAATATTACTCAGCCATAAAAATGATTGAAATTGGGTCATTTGTAGAGACATGATGGACCTAGAACCTGTCATACAGAGTGAAGTAAGTCAGAAACAGAATTTATCTTAATAGTGGCTGTCCTACCATCTTAGAGGGCCTGGAATTGTCATGCTCCTCAGACCACTTGCCAGCTGCTCAACTCCAATTAGGGTCCTTTTAGATCCTCTCCCTGCAGACCATAATTTTTTTTTTTTTTGCTAATAATTATAACTAGGAACCCCTGTTTCATCTAGTACCAATTAGTACTCTCCCTACTTCTCTTATGACACAACACTTAGTCCTGACATGTGTTGGTCCCCACAAATCAGCTGCCTAGCTCTCGACCTCATTTCAGCACCTTCAGAGTGGGAGCGGGGGATTTTGGCTTCCAGTTCCCCCAATTTTCTGGTTGGGTGTTGGGGTGAGATCCAGACCCTATGACTTGAAGTATGACTCAAACTCTTGAGTGATCCCTCCCCTTGTGGAGTCCTGATCACTGTTTCACCAATGAGATCTGACACTCAGTGCTGATTGCTTCTGGAATTAAAAATCTGCCCTCTTAGACACTACCAGGCTGGACAACGTAGTTTTCTTCTGCCAGTCTCTGAATACAAACTAAAGGTTGTATTACTCCAATCCCTATACAGAGGTTTCTATCCCAAAGGTCCAACCCAGGTCCACCAGGATTGTGACTAAAGTGAAATCTTTATGAGCCCCCTAAGGAAAATCCTATGAGAATGAGATGGAAACAGGATAGATACCTTTGGAGGAAAGGGCCAGCAAGAATATCTGAGAAGATCTTTGTGTCCTTGGTCTGCACAGCCAGCCCTGGTGACACCATTGTTCAGAATTTGATGTACAGGGTAATTTGTATATACAGCATCCCTTCATTTTCAAAAAGGATTTATTTTTATCCCCCAAATATCCTTCAATTTCTTTATCCTAAGGAGGCCTGCTTCTTTGGCAGTTTTCCTCTGGCTGCATTAGTTGGAAATCTCTCTGAGCACCTCTCCTTGGCTGCTGATCCCTGTCTGCCTTACAGCATATAAGAGATGACCTCTCTCCGGGAATAGGCAGTGAGATTTCTCAGGAATAACTAAAAGTCTTTTAGAGAACAAAGCCTTCTTCCAACCACTTATAATTTTCCTCTGAGTGCTCAGCAAAGAGAAATAGCTCATGGAAATCTCCCTCCTTACATTTACCCTTTGAGGGACAGCAAGCCATTTTCTGTCCATTATATAGAGTTGTTTGGGCTGAACAGTAACTTAGATATGCCACCTTTTCATGGAAGGGTCCTGTCTTTAATATGCGGAGTAGATGGAAACTTGTAGAAATGTGAGCACGATGTAAAAAGGATTTTACATTGCAGTGTGAATGATGACAACATTTTTAATCGAGAAGAGCATTGCTGTGCGTGAGCCAAGAGACTCTTTCTCCTGCTGTTGGGAACTATTTCCTCCAAGACTCATCCCACCAGTCCGTCATCAGGTAAGAGTGTTTCTTGGGCCACGTGCCAGTTCTTGGATGGCTGAAACGCTTGCCTGGACTCTGGCTACTTGCCCCACAGTGCTCTCAGAGTCACCCACAGTGACTCACGTAGAAAGCTGTTACTTCATTTTGTTGACTTCCATTGTGTGGGCTGACGGTTGAGTTTAGTTGGAAGAAAGGAAAATGAGAACCAGAGATGAGGTGACTAATTGACAATCTCAATTACCAAATGACGCATGAGAACACAGAAGCTCTTAAGGAAGGGAAGGTGAGAGCTTTGCCCTCTACTGGATTTCTTTTGCTATGAGCTACTGGTGAGTCACAGCTGAGCTGGGGCCAGGCACAGTGAGTTCAAGGGGGTTGATGCAATGGCATGAAGGTTTTTCAGTGAACAACTTCCAGTGGGATCTCATGAGGCAGAAAGGTAGAGGAAGACTCCCATTTCTACTGATGGAAGGCAATAATCTAGAGAAATCCATTCACTGAGTGGCTGTCCCAGTGCTGGTGTAGCCCAGATCTGAGATGAGGTCTACCAACCCCTTACAACCCCTTACAAGATAGTCAGCTCAAACCCTTATTTCATGCCTTATTACCTCTCAGTTCCAGCCTCTGTGTGTGCTGTCTTTGATTCTGCCTCATGTGGACTCTGAGATAAAAACTCAATACCTTCCTTGATTTCCTCAAAAAAATCCAGACCAACAAAACAGAAAAGATTATAATCAATTTTATTAAAGATATAGGGGTAAAAGAATAAGTCACATCACAGCTTGATAGGTAAATAAGCTAAATTTTCATATTAGGCATTTTTGTTGTCTTCAATTCGTTTGTCCCTCACCTCATCCCTTAACTACCAAGAAGAGTTTCTCCCTTGCTCTTCACCCCCTGTGAGTTCTGGGGCTTCAGCTGTTTCCTCTTTCTCCTTTCACTCATTGCTTCCAGACTGCACTAAGGAAACTTTAATTTATTTATCCCTCTATTATATAAAACAATGCAATTTTCCCTAACTCTAGATCACAAACTTGGATGTCCAAAAACATCGACGATCTAACAAGACAGTGGTGATAATGAATAAACAGAACAAACTAACAAAAAAGCAAAAAGAGTAGTTATACCACTATTATTCATTTAACAAATATATGCTGAGTGGCTACTAGGTGCCAGGCACTGTTCTAAGCACTGTCCATTTCTAAACAGAAATTTGTACAGTATGTCATCTCTGCCTTCTCAGGATTGGTACCTGGTTTCAGGTGGAATATCACATTTGCTGCCCTTAGGTCAAGAGTTTTGGTCAACTCTGATTCATGCACCTGATAGTTCAGTCATTCATTCAACTCTGGAAGACAGACACACCTCTGACCTATGCAAGTTACTCACTGTGGAGAAGTAGTCAACTAAGGAGAGACTGGGCTCTGGTCTTGGGACTGGAGGCACCCTCTCTGAAAAGTTGAAGGGTGGTGTTATGGTCTTCAGATATACTGAAGGGATGAAAATAAATGATCAAAGGAATGTGATGGTCTATAAGGGAGTTAATACGGTCCCCCAAGAGCCTTCTATAACAATTATGGCTGGGTACCTGGGGGAGATGTTTGGGGCTGCCTACAGTTCACTCTACTCTCCAGGCCTGTTTGACATGGGTGATCTCAGGAGACCATTTATCAAGAGCTTCCTGCTTCCTTAAATATCTATACTTGCTATTAGAGAGGCAAATAAACATAAATATTTAAAATGTGGCCTCTGGAGTCAGACCGTCTATGCTTAAATCCTGCCCTTAAGCTTACTAGATGTGACATTGGGCTAGTACTTAATTTTTCCATCCTTGCTTTTTCAAATGGGTAGCAAGGATAACAGTATCTACTTCATAGGGTTGTCATTAGGTGTGATGGTTAATTTTATGTATCAACTTGACTGGGCTACAGGGTTTCCAGATATTTGTTATACATTATTTATGGGTGTGTCTGTGAGGATGAGATCAACATTTGAATTCATAGACTGAGTAAAATATATTGCCCTCCCCAGTGTGAGTGGGCTTCACCTGATCCATTGAAACCCAGAAAGAATAAAAGGCTGAATAAGAAAGAATTCTTTCTTTCTGTCTGGCTGTCTGTGAGCTGGGACATTAGTCTTCTGCCTTCAGACTCAGACCCAGACTGGAACTCTATTATCTGTTCTCCTGGGTCTCCAGCTTCCTGACTGTAGATCTTGGACTTCTCAGACTCCCTAATCACGTGAGTCAATTTCTTATAGTAAATATGTTATATATGTAATTTCCTATTGATTCTATTTCTCTGGAGAAACCAGATTAATACACAAGGATTATGTAAAATGATCTAAGTAGAGCTTTTAGCATACTGCTAAGTGTTGCAGAGTAAGCGTTCACATACTTCCATGATTCTTCAGATGTTTATCACATCCAGCCTTTGTGCTGGGCACTGTTCCACGTACTGGAGATACAGTGGTGAAAAAGATATTCAAGGAGACTGCTCTCAAAAACCTTACTTTCTAGCTAGAGAAGACAATAAAATACAAATAAGTAGATTACAGAGATAATTTCAGAGAGTGGTAAGTTCTGTAAAGGAAGTTATACAGGTTGATGTCATAAAGAGACTGGAGGGACTTCTTTAGATAGGTTGGTTGTGGAAGGTCTTTTTAAAGTAGGTGACATTTGATTTTAACTTGAAAACTGAAGAGTGATAAGGAGCCAGCCATCAAAAGTGGTGGTGGTGGTGGTAGTAGTGATGGTGATGTGTGTGTGTGTGTGCGCGCGCGCGCGCACGTGTGTGTGTGTTTGTGTATTGTGTGGTGTCATAGAAGGGGAGGATTGACAGATAAGGAAGACTTTTCTAGGCAGAGAAACCAGCAAGTGCAAAAGCTCTGGAGTGGAAAAGGTCTTGGTGTGTTAGTTCTAAGACTTCCAAAAAGTCCAGTGTGGGTATACAGGTGAGGGGAGACTGGTACCAGAGGGTGCTGGCAAGATGGATATAGGAGCTAGACCATGTCTGTCTTAAAGCTATGGAAAAGCATTTAAATTTTTTATCCTAATTATACTGGAGAGTTGTAGGAAGAGGAGTGACCCAATATGATCTATGCTTTTAAAAGATCACTCTGAGAGTTACGTGGAGAAGGAATTACAGAGGCAACAGTGAAATCCAGGAGACTAGTTAGGAGACTACTGGAATTGTTCAGGCAAGAGATGACGGTGGCTTGGACTATGGTCCCTTGTTGCCATGGTCTGAATGTTTGTATCTCTCCCCACCCCTCAATTCATATGTTGAAATTCTAATGCTCAATGAGATAGTATTAAGAGTTGGGGACTTTGGAAGGTGATTAGCTCATGAGGGCAGAGCCGTCATGAATGAAATCATTGTGCCCATAAAAGAGACCTCAGAGAGTTCCCTTGCCCCCTTCTTCCATGTGAGGATACAATGAGAAGTCTGTAACCTGGAAGAAGGTCATCCCCTGACTATGTTGGCACGATCTCAGATTTCAGCCTCCAGAACTGTGAGAAATAAATTTCTGTTGTTTATAATCTACCTAGTCTGTTATTATTTTGTTACAGCTTCCTGAATGGACTAAGATATTGGTGGAGACAGATAAATGGATGGATTTGGGGATGTTTTTAGGGTGGGAAAGTAAATAGGAGTAGAGTAATAGTTAATATATCTAATCGCTGGATTAGATATAGAGGAAGGAAAAGGAGGAATTAAGAATGATACCTACATTTTGAGCTGAATCCACTGAGTTATTTGTGCTGCCATTTACTATGATGGGTAAAAGTGAGGGAAGAACAGATTTGGACAGGAAAAAAAAGCCCCAAAATTCTTTTTGGACATGGTTAGATAGAGAGGCTTATTAGACACCCAAATGAAGGTATATGTGATCTACTCAATTCTCATCGAACCGCTTCTTGCAAGCCTTTTTACAGAGGTTAGAAAATTAAAAACATTTCTTCTCAGGTCCTCTTGGAGCTAGAATTCCACACAAAATTTAGGCACTGGCAATCAGAGGCATTCATAAAGACTTGGAGTGCAAAAGTGAACATTTTAAGATGTTGGCTGTATGAGAGGAAACTGGACATTCTGGGGCAACTATGGAATTCCCTGGAGTCAAAACTGATATAGGTGAGCAGCAATGGACTTCCCACTACATTTCCGTGGGATGATTAGTTTCTCCTGGATGTATGATTCTTGGGTGTGTGGCATCTGGACCTGATTCTCTGGCCCTTTAAAAAATTCTGTAACCTACTCAATACCTTGTAACAAGTACTGTCCTGTTTAAATTAGCTTGGAGAATTCTGTTATATACAACTAAGCAGCCTGATGAATACAGTGTCAAATGTTAACAATTAGCATTATTGCTAAGAGACATTCTGCCATCTCCCATAGTCCTCCAGCCTTTCAGGAATGAGTATGAAAATTTAATTTTAACCTATCAAGATAGAGAGCTGAGAACACCCATACATGAAGAAAGCCTGATAGAATTATCTTCAACGATAAACAGAAGATATGCCCCAGTAATCTCTTGGCCAAGGAAATTTCTAAGATGCTAGGTATGAGAAAATAGGGTCTGTTCAACAAGAAATAACAAACCAAGTCATGAAAACTAATAAATCAGGATTGGACTCTCCCCTCCCCCCACCGCCCCAAGCTCATCTAGCATTAATGAGTCTTTGGCAGCGTGTCCTTTATGTTTTCTTTTGAGCGGAAGGACTTCTGTGTGTGTTTGAGTTATTGCTGCAAGAGAGTAGAGGGTACTGGTTTTTCTGGTGTTTGCTTACTCTTGAAATAGGCACTGAAGTTAATGGACCCTAAGACTCAGGCACCATGAAAGACTTTCTAAATACTCTGAGCAAAGACCTTATGAGTCAGATGGGTAGGAATAGTTGACAAAGTGACATCAGCGTATCACAGCCTGTTTGCTAATCTATCACAACACAGTATGGATGGGAAACTTATTCTTGCCTATTTCTAGGGAGGGTCATTAAGCAGTGGCAGACTCTTTATAATAATAAAATGGGCTATAGCAGATGGTCTTAGCGCCTCATCAGTCTTTACTATTCCCATTTGTACCTATAGCTTTCTACTGCAAGCACCTATGACTCTCTATCTGGGAGTTTTCTCAGGCCACAGAAGCCTGGCCATGCAGGACTGGCCAAGATGTGCTGGGGAGTTAGCACCTGTGGGAGCACCCCTAAACTGATGATGGACTAGAGTTGGTGGATAAATAACTTATCATTTTTGGGGGTGGAATAATTCTGAGGCTTTCTCTCTAAAGTGTTCCAGAGGATCTCCAGCAGGATAAAGCCTCAATTACCTGCAGCAGTAACCTGCTTATTATCATACTCTATAATGGTTATCTTCCCTTCCCTGTCTCATTTCCCTGTTCTCTTACTGGTACAACTCCCAAATAAATGGTTTGTACCCAAATTCTTGTCTTGGGTTCTGCCTCTAAGAAACCCAATGTAAGACAATGGTTAACATGTATATAGCACTTACTAGTTGCCATACACGGTTCTAAGCACTTTATGTTTACTACCTGTTTAATCCTCACAAAGCCCCATTAAATAAGCAATATGATTATACTCATTTTACAAAGGAGGATCCTGAGGCGCAGAAAGTTTGAACTATTTGTCTATGGTGAAACAGCTAATAAGTGTGAGAGCCAGAATTTGAACAGCAGGCAGTCTGGCTCCAGAATCTATGCATTTATCCACTACTCTATACTATAGATTGTCATCCAATACTGGAGCCACTGGCTAAATGTGGCTATTTACATTTAAATTAATTAAAATAAATTAAATTAAAATTCAGCTCTTTGGTTGCACTGGTTATATTTCGTGTGCTCAAGAGCCATATGTGGCTTGTGGCTATTGTCTTGGACAGCACGGATTTGGAATATTCCCATTGTTGCCGAAAGTTCTATTGGACAGCACTGTTATACAAGACCCTCTTTTAAACTTATAGTCTGTCTCAAACTTCCTTAACATTATAGAAACACTCACTTATCCAGAAACACCCTCTATAGAAGACAGTTGAGGGCCAGAAAAAGGGCCAGGAAAATGCATTAGAGCTCTTTACCATTACTCATAAGAGAGACACTCAGATCCTTCTCTTAACCCTCCTCCTTCTGATTTGCTCCAGCCAGTTCTACTGAACATGTGTCTATCGTTTTCCTGATGATGTTGAATTAGCAGGTGAAAATTCAGGTAGACTGGGCCTGGGGCTAGAGGCAGATATATTAACGATGACCAGAAGAAACCATCACAACCCAAAAATGTGATCCTGAGATTCTAAGAGGATCTCATAGTCAACTGAATATGAATAACTAATATGCTAACTGAAAACAATGGACCAAGAGCTCAAAAGCACAGAAGTTGGGGTCAGCAGGTGTGGAGGTAAACAGTCCAGCTAATTCAGGCCCTTACATAGGATGCAACACTGTGACTGATGTTCTCTTGATGACGGCTGTGAGTCATCCAGAGAAGGTTAAGAGGAGAATGTCATGCATTTTAAAAGTGTTTCCGTCCAAAATGGCTTTTAAAAATGTGTGTTTTCCATTTAGAGTATGTTTCAGTTACCTGGGAATTTACTTTAGCTAAAACTCTCATTATTCTGAGAGTGTTGAATGCAGGAGATTTTACTCTAATTAGCTTTACAAGAAAGTTTTAAGGACCTGTATTTCTACTTTCTTTGCAGTGTGGAACAATGCTCTCAGACAGGGAGGAGAGAGTCAATTTAGGTCCTGTGAGTCTGAGCCAAGAAAGAATTTTAATCATCTCAGAGGAACCCAACCTGAGTAATTCCTTGACGTCATTCACTGTCCATCTCTCAGAGTGACCAGCTTGGGTCTGGGCCACCATGCTTTGCTCATTCTCTGGAAGGCACAGACAACTCTAAAAATGTTCTCTAAGAAGGGACTTCTGTGGGTTAGATGTTGGCATCTCTATTTCTCTGGGGTTTGGAGGAAGAAGCCTCCTGGCTGGTGGCCTATGATGGGGAGTGGACTCAGTTGAGTCAAGCGTCCAGTGGATTGAATCTAATTTGAGGGTTCTGCAATGACTGTGTCTCCTACCCTTCAGCCAGTCTTCTTAACTGGTTTAGCAGAAGAGAAAGCTGTGTAGAGACATACCTTTCTAGTGCAAACTCTAGTAGGGCAGGGAAAGCCATCAAGAAGCAAGGACCCCAGACAAGCTCAGGGCTCTGAGGAATTGGTTGCTTCTGTTGGTGGTGTTATAAGATGGGCTGAAAATTGGAGTGTTTGCAAGCCTTTAAAAGGAGTAGTTAGACCCAAGATTTCGTTCTATATCCTATGTAGTTAGATGACTAGGTGTCAGAAAAGACTGCAGGAGTACCATAATGAATGGTAAAACTCCCAGCCTCCTTTATTACTTATTGGCTTATACTCCACCCCCCAACCCCCATCCCGCTGACCCTTGCAGGAGTCCTCTTAGGACAAATGAAAAGCCAAGGGAAAAGACTTACAGTTATTCATTTCATAGTTTAGCCCCCCCTCCCCCAATAAAATGACAAGGTTGCTTCTCATCTAATCACTCTACATTCAGGTCCATCGATGGACAACTCTGACATCCTCATCTTCTGATTAGCATGTTATTACTTCCCTCTGAAATATAAATCAGCAGCTAGGGAGAACTAGAAATGTGAGGGTAGTCTCTAAAGTGAGAAGAACAAAACAAACAACCTATGGTTAACAGCTTCAGAGAGCTAGAAGACGATGCTGCACCCATTAAATAAAAACAGGAGGATGTAAAAAGTAACACAGAATTTTTAAAAAGCTATTGGAAGTTAAAAATATGATCAAAAGAATTTAAAAACAATGTAAATTTGAAGAAAAAAAAACCTCCCAGAAAGTTGAACCGAGAGAGAGAGAGAGAGAGAGAGAGAAAATTATCAAAGAAATAAAGCAAGAAAATTTCCTTGAATTGAAGAACACGAATTTTCTTATTGCAAGTGTTCTCCCAGTACTTAGAACAATAAATAAAAATAGTCCACACCAAGGCAAAACATCATGGTATTTTAGAAGACTGGAACAGAGGGAGGGAGAGGGAGAGGGAGGGAAGGAGAGGGAGAGAGAGAGAGAGAGAGAGAGAGAGAGAGAGAGAGATCTTATAAAAAAATAGAAATTGATTTCTCAATAGTCACACTGGAAATAGAAGACAAATAGAGAATACTTTCACAATTCTGAATGCAAATGATTTCCAACTTAGAATTCTATTTCCGGAAAAATCTATCATATAATGATGAGTTTGCTCCACCAAAGTGAGGTAGTAAACCAAGAATGAGGGACAAGTAAGACCTAGGAAAAGGAATAAACAGGTGATGGGCAGAAAGAAAATTAAACAAATGAAAAGAGAGGGAATTACTAACTAAAAACAAAACATACAAAGAAATGTAATCAAAGTACAATATGTGGCTCAGCTAGTCTGTACATGGTCTTCATAATATAAACACAGAATATCTACTTGACAAACAAATAGATGATATTACTATATTGAAAGGATGAGAGGATAGGTATGTGTTTTATTTGGGTGGAGGGTGATATACAAGGACTCTTGTTAAATACACCACTGTAATATAAGCATCAGGAGGGCAGGGGTTTTTGTTTCATTCACTGTGAATTGCTAGTGCCTAGAACAACGCCTGGCACATAGTGGGTCCTCAATAAATATTTGTTGAGTGAATAAAACTTTCCCCTAAGGAATATTTCTCCAAAGAAATTTGTAAAGAAAGCAGAGAGTAAGTTAAAGCAAATAAAAGTAAACTTCGGAAGCTACAGTACATGGTATCTGTTTCTCTCTACAATTTAATGACTATCATTTTCAAAATTTAAAGGTAATTACACAAAATAGTTAAACCAAGCATCGAAACATTTGAGACAATTTAAAAGCAAAATATATTCCTGGGAAACCATTCGCTGTAAATCCTCATGCTAGTTAGTGACTGGGGATGCCTTGAAGCTCAGAACAGTTCCAGGAAAATCAAAATGTAATTTTCTCGATTTAGAAAGCAAGGCATTTTATTGACTTTTTCTTCCATTTTCTCACAAATATAATAAAGGATGGGTTGAGGAAAAATGCCTTATTTTGCTTTTCAATCTGGAGTTCGGAAGAGAAGCCCTTCCTCTCACGTTAGATCCCAAAGAGTTTTCACCATGACACTGATTCCTTTTATGAAAGAAAAAGAGGTGCGTCTTTGGATCAACAATCTGCTTTTCCATCTAATGGATCTAAACTGGGTGCAGTTCACCTTGGCTGCGAATGTACTGCTGACTCTTGTGGAAATGAACCCTTGGAACTGTTCATTCATCATCCTCTCACTCCCCCGTCACCGAACATTTGCTGTGCACCTGCTATGCTCCAAACACTGTGCAAAGACACTAGTGGAGGAAGATTAGGTCAGATAATTCTGGGTGCTCCGTGATAAAATAGCCGGTCCCATCGGGGTATCCAAGAAGACATTGAAAGCGCAGTACCAGGACAATTTGTGTGAAGATGGGTTTCCTGGTCGGGGTGCGCACTCCTCTTTCTTGTCAGAGCGCAAGGATCCGAGTCTCTGCAGCTTCTTTAGAAACTTTCACCGACTTTACCCCAGGCAGGAGCTCTGCTCGGATTGTGGGCTACGCATCGCGAGCCTTTGGAGTGGAAGGCGCCGCCGGGGATTGTGCCCCGCTAGAGGTGGCAGCAAGGCTGTCGGTCCTAACACTTCAGAAAAGTCCTAGTGACACAGACAGAGTCTCTGGAGAGGCTGTCAGCTTTTCAGCCCTTAGCCCCAAGAGTTCAAAGTTCCCCCTAAATTCATATTTTGGGGCCTCTTGGGAGGCCAAACCGCAAACGCGATTCCTCCTGCGCTCTCTGCGGGCTTCCCCGCTCAGCTCGCCACAGATAACTTGGAGGAGGCTAGGGAGCCTGGGGCCCAAGGTCTGGGGCCTTCCGGACCTTCTCTCCTATCCCGACCCCCCGCGCTGGCCCTCTCTGGGGAGCGGTGCTGCCCGGAGCTGCTGGGACGGGCTCTACTCTCTGCCAGACCTCAGAGACTGGTGGCAGTGGTCCGGGAAGAGGCGGCGAAGAGGGTGGAGGCGTTAGCTCCCAGCTGCGCCTTTCCGCCTGGCAGCCCCTTTCCCCGGCTAGAGTCCGGGAAAGGGACGCAGAAGTGTCCCCTCACATTTGCAGGGCTCTGGGAGAAGGGTCCCCAAGTAAAGGCCGCTTCGGTGTCACCGGTTGCATCCGGAAGCGAGCCCTACCATTGGGGCGCAGAGAGACAGTCCCACTATTACAGCGGAACCGCTTCGAGAGCAGCGCTGCCTGGTGCGGGATTACAGGGGTCCTGGGAGTCCTCCTGCCCTGCTTCCTGCCGCCAGAGCCCGCAGCCACCTTCTCGGCGCGGTGCAGCGTTCCCGGGGGTAGGGGAGACTCCGGGTCAAGCAGCCTCTGTGCCTTCTGCCCGCCGGGGTAGCAGGCCCGGCAAGAGTCGCCCGGTTTGGCGGCCCGGATTCTTTGGGGCTGTTACCTGGAGTTTCGGTTGCCCAGGTGCTGGAGGGCGACCCGTCTTCGGCCCGCAAGAGAGGTTCTGCCACAGAAAATAAGACCCGGAGGGCCTCGACAGACGTCCCCTGAGCTCCCTTCTGACCTGCAGAAACGGTCGTCACCAGCTGCGGACATTCCGCCAGCCTCTGGCTTCGCTCCCTGCCCAGCACCCCTGGGCGAGGCTTCCGGAGAGGCTTCGCGAGCTCAGGAGGGCCCGGCGGGAGCACTTGGGGTCGCAGCTACCACGTTCAGCAGGGCTAGCCTGAGGGCCTGAAGGTGGTTGCGCTCCTTCACTTCTTCCGCACTGCCTCTACCCCCCAGACACTCTACGCCCCTTCAGCCAGAGCTGGGATCTTCTGCCAGCGCCCTGGTGTCGCGGGCGCCCGCCGCGCGGACTCCAGACCCGGCTTTCCGTAAGGAAAAAAGGAAAGGCAGAGTCCGTGCGCGTGCCTGTGCTTGTGTCTATGTCCGTGCTTGGGGGACAGTGTGTACCCCTGTGCATATAAAACTTGCCTGTTTCCGAAAGCAGAAACTCGGGGGGCTGCTTTCGGATCGGGCGAGATCAGTATGGGTTGATGCGAGCTCCCTCCTTTGCGAACAGCTGGTGAGGGCGCGTCTGCTGCAGCGAGTGCTGGCGATCTGCGGAGTGTCTGTGTGTGAGTGCGAAAGGAGAGCGTGTGGCCGGGGTCCAGGTAGGTGAGCGCTGGACGTGCACCCTGCGGGAGGCGTGAGTGCGCGCACCCGCCGGCCTGTGGCTGCGAGTGGCGCGTGTGTGAAAGTCCAAAGGTTGCCCCGTTGGTAGGCGCTCACCCCGGACAGCTCTGCAATCAAGGGCTTCAGGGAAGTGGGGCTGGGGTGTAGGGCGAGACAGGTAGAAACCCGGACACAGGCGTCCTGGCCCAGCAGCTTGGAAAACAGAAGGCAGAGGCGCCGAACAGCTGTGTAAACCAACTCCAGCGCCGCAGCGCAGGACACCCGGTTAGAGTGGGGGATGCAGGACCCGCAGTCGAGAATTTGGGAGCACGAGAGGAATGCCTAGCCCTGGCGCAGACAGTGCCAGTCCTCTCTTTCACTCCTACCCGTCCCAGAGAAGCGAGAAGAAAGAGGCTAGGTTGCCAGACTGGCAGCAAACCAACTTTGCGGGTCCCTGGGCGCCAGGGCGCCGTTGAAGGAGAGGAGGGAGCGGAGGATATCCCAGATCACCACAGGTGGTCCAGAGAGATCAATTTTTCAAGGACCCTTTCCCCCCACCATCCCCTTCTTCCACCGTGGTCGATTTCATCTGAGATCCCTTCAGAATTTAAGGGACCGGGCAGGAGTCCCTACTGGCGTGGCTGGAGGGAGTGCAAGGCCGGAGTTCAGGCACAAAGAAACTGAGAGAAACTCTGGCCCCTCACTGTCGGTGACACCAAACTCTACACAATTTGCTCCCACTTTCTGGACGTCGAAGGCTGTCCGCTCTCTTCGAGCCCTCCTGCTGCCCAAGCAATGACCTCATTGCGAGTGACAGCCAGAGCAGATGGTTCCCCTCCCTAGTGGACTGGTGTGCGGAGCTCGAGCAATGACGCAATCGGAGCTGGGTCGCTCCTGGCCACTTTGGATTGGCCGCGCGGGCTCGTGAGGACCTCCCCGCCCCCCATCGCTGGCATAAGAGCAGAGAGCTCCGCGGGGAAGACGCCCACAGCAGGCGTTTTGTCTATCCCGGTGGACCCGCAGCTCGCGCTCTCCTGAAACTCGAGTCGCCAGGTGAGAACTTCCCACTCTGCTCACTCTTAATTACCAGCCTCTGCATAGTTCATCTAATTTGCGCCATCTGCCTGCCTGCCTCTCTTTGCTTCTCATGGCCATCCCGGCCCACCTATAGCCAGGTGCTGCTAGCCGTCTGTCCCCTTGGGAGAAGGCAGGAGACTGGGGCTGTCAGCTCATATTCTTCTAACTAGCTCCAGTGGAACCGCAAGCATCCCCAGGGCTTCGCCTGGGCGCTGGAAGCTCCGTGAGCCTAGCCCTAGCTTCCTAGCCTTCCCGGGTCTGCGGCCCCTGCATTTGTGCCGGTCCTTTGCGTGCAGGATTCTTCTGGGAGTTTGGCCTGGGAGTACCCTGAGCAGTCTGTGTCCCAAGGAGGTTTCACGTTTGGTTCTCGGGACGGTTGAGCCCTGAAACTTCCTCTGAGGTGCATCCAGCCTGCGAGCGTCCCTGGGGCATTGGCGCGGACTTGGGGCAGTGCAGTCAGCCGGCCAGAACATTGAGCTGGCGCCCAGCACCTGCTGCTAAACCACACTTCAGCAGAGGCTGGCTGTTCGGGCAGAGCCGAGAGACACCGGTAACCAGCATGTTAAATTATCCCCACCCCAAACCCACAGACTGAGAGATTAGTGCTCCTTTCCAGTTTACCCTGACTGCCTTCCTCTCCCAACTGTTGGTGGCGAAGTCCAGGGGAGGTGAAGGTGGTCCTGGATTTCTCAGTCCCTATGAAGACAGGCACAGACTACAGCAAGGGTGGGTTCTCACTTGGTTTCTGCATAGGGCAGAAGGTGTGGATTTATGTGCATGTGCGTGGCTTCTTCCTGGCTTTCCATGGGACAAAACCGGAATCCCCCGCCCTCACCCCAGGACACCTGTTTCTGCTGTACCATGCGATTCAGTGTAATGTATATTTTGAGATTCAAAGCAGCCCATCTGGCAAATGAACCGAACCGAGCCGTGCGGAGGCGGGGTAACCTGCCCCGAATTCTCAAGGCAGTCGTGGCAGAGGCCGGACTGGAACTTGGGTCTGTGGGCTCCAGGCGGTGCTTGGTCTTGGTGCAGTGGTAACGTCATTCTCCCTTTACAGAGAGGCATCATGGGCTTCGGGAAGTCCTCCCCCTTCCTGGCTTTCAGCATCTTGGTCCTGTGCCAGGCAGGCAGTCTCCAGGCGACACCACTCAGGTGAGACAGCCTGAAGCCACGAGAGCGTTCCCCTTCCACTGCCCCTGGGACCAGGCATTTCTGTGCCTCTGAAGTCACAGCAGTGGGAGGCTCCCAGTGAATCAACACCCTCAGGTGTACACTGGCCTTGAGCCCTGTGGGCTGGGAGTCAGGAGAGCCACATCCTCAGGGAAAGCCACGGAGACCAGGAAGCCTGGCTGCTTATCCTGGGAAGGAGGCAGGCAGGGGCTTAGAGTCTGTGCTGGGTTTGCTTCCTCTCTCCAGGTCTGCTTTGGAGACCCTCCCAGATCCCGGGGCACTCAGTGAGAAGGAAGGGCGCCTCCTGCTGGCTGCACTGGTGAAGGCCTATGTGCAGAGCAAGACCAATGAGCTGGAGATGGAGCAGGAGACAGAGGGCTCCAGGTGAGGCTCACCACCCAGCCCTGGCATATTCAGGGAGACATATCCCAGAGAGGTAGGAAAGACCACATCTGGCCAAGAGTTCAGCAGACTGTCCCTGTTCGCCAGGACCTGGGACTCAGCCATTCTCAGCCTACGTGGAAGACAGAGGTCCACATGCAGCTGGAGGGACTGTGGTTAGACACATTAAAAAGATCCATTCCTGAAAGCTGTTAGGAAATGAAATGGGGAGGTGTGGAATCACTTACTCTGGGAATTGGTCTTGCCCGACTGAGGAGAACACCCAGCACTGGATGAGTTAGGACTGGTAAGTGTGAAGCCAGGGGATGGGCTGTTATAGCTCAGGATGTCTTAGAAATTTAACCTGTGTATGTTGTTCTTTCACACCTGCAAGGCACCTTCATTGCACATTTGCAAGGTGAAGCCAAAGGCCTTGCAGAGGGTGGGGTCAGGTAGAGCAGTGTCTGAGGTAGGTCCGGGGTCTTTAGATGTGTAGAATCTGTGGAGATGTGCATGTTCTCATGGGTCCAGACACTCCTCCTCAGTCGCACCTCCCTGTGCACCCTGAGCTTGGAGCTCACACCAGCAGAGTCACGTGTTGCACCTGCATTCACCCTGAGAACCTCTCTGCAGAGCATGAAGGGCTGAGCAGCATGTGGAATGCCAGAAGAGGTCACCCCTTCCCCACCACAGCCCTTCCCCGCACTACCCTGGCTCAGCGAACCTCTGAGTTCTCCTAATGGAGGATGTGTGAGCCACCCCCCGCCTGCCCCTCTCGTCTCCCGGGCGCCCCCTCCTGGGTCTAACCTTCTGCATGACTGCCCTCAGGGGCAGCCCTGGTGCATGGTTTTGTCTGGCATGTCTTTTCCCTGCAGCCTGGATGGCTCCAGAGCTAAGCGGTGCAGTAATCTGAGTACCTGTGTGCTGAGCGCGTACTGGAAGGACCTGAACAACTTTCATAGATTCTCTGGCATGGGCTTCGGGCCTGAAACACCTGGCAAGAAAAGTGACATAACCAGCAGCTTGGAGAGGGACCGCTCCTCCCATTTTGGGGTGCCCCAAGATGCCAAGTGAACTCCTTCCACTCCTTCCTGATTTCCTTTCTTGCTCCCATGGATGAAGTTAATGCATGCAGATTTTACCTGGATTGCTCTTCAAACTGGTATTGGTAGCTTTGCTTATGACAGAGAATGCTGGGGGACCTCAGGATGGAAAGAAAGAGAGCAGGACTCACAGACAAGGCTAGAGATGAGAGAGTGAGAGAAGCTTCTGAGATACCAGAGAATGTCATGGCAGAGCCGTCCAATTCCTGCTTCATCCCTCATGCCTCATCATTGATGAATAAACCTATTTTCTAAGAGGATTTGCACTTTGGTGGTCATTATTCTGGTCCCTGTCCCAGGCCTGAGAGTGCCCAGGGCCTATGCTTGAAAGTAGCCTCAGCCTTAGGGTAGTAGGATGCAGGGCTTGGTGAGGGTCCCTGTGAACCAGCTCCAGCAATGAGAACAGGTGTGCTGAGGAGCAGGTAAGCAGTTCTGGGGGGGGATGATGCAAACCCTGTGCTCTGAGCCTCTTCCAGGTAAGACTTCAGGGAATTTTCATTTTTCTATGGAAAGCGGTTTTGTTGGTGCTCGTGGCTAGGGTATGGCCTCTGTATGCTCCTTACATGTTGGGGTGGGTGTATGTAAGGGGTGATAAGTATAGGCTTTTAGCACTTGCCATATGGCTTAGAACTGGATTTTTTTTGTGAAGATCTTTGGGCAGGGCTTCTAGCAAAGGCCGCCAGGCCATTTCCCCTAACAGCTTTGATAATTGCATTTAGGAGAAATACTTATTCTTTTTTTTTTTTTGTTGCGGTACGTGAGCCTCTCACTGTTGTGGCCTCTCCCGTTGCGGAGCACAGGCTCCGGATGCGCAGGCTTAGCGGCCATGGCCCACGGGCCTAGCCACTCCGTGGCATGTGGGATCTTCCTGGACCGGGGCATGAACCCGTGTCCCCTGCATCGGCAGGCGGACTCTCAACCACTGTGCCACCAGGGAAGCCCGAAACACTTATTCTTAAGTGGTGTGTCAAAGAGCTACAATTCTCTTTATGAAGGCCTTATGGGGTAGGCTCCTGCCCCAGCCTCTCACTGACAGGCCTTCTCTTTTTCTCCATCCTACAAAGCAGCATCACTACCCAGAAGAGGTCCTGCAACACTGCCACCTGTGTGACCCATCGGCTGGCAGGCTTGCTGAGCAGATCTGGGGGTGTGGTGAAGAGCAACTTCGTGCCCACCAATGTGGGGTCTGAAGCCTTTGGCCGGCGCCGCAGGGACCTTCAGGCCTGAGCAGTGCAATGACCCCGGGAAGAAGGTGACTGCCTTGTACTGTCACATGGGAGGGGAAGGGATTTGGAGGTTAGGACCCACATTTTGAAACCCACTGGACCTGGCTGCAGATCCCTTCTCTCCAATTACATTATTCTTCTTGAGTAAGTGAGTTCCTTCTACAACTCAGCTTGAAATCAGAGCACTAGGACAGGCTGCAGAGATGCAGTGTCATCTTTCTGAGAAGAGAGGAAAAAAAAAAAAACTTGCTGTATTTAGAAAGGTAGGGCCTTGCAAATCTTAGCCTGGGCCACTTGTCATTAATGAACCCAGTTACAGGAAGCCCTCAACTCTTGATCAGTATTCACAGTTTCAGACCGGAGGGCTATAATCATAATATTACTGCTGATATTAATAGTGATCATTGAATTGTTTGCTTATCATTTGCCTTCAAAGCTTGCTTACATCTCATATCCATAATTTTTTTCCATAATTTATAAATAGTGTTCAGTTGAAGAAGCACTTCTATAAATCTGTGTTCTTTCAGTATAATTGTGATTATTTTCTTCTTGTCCTTCTGATTCTCCTAATTCTCTTTCTTCTTCTTTTCCTCTTCCTCCTCCTCTTCTTCTTTTTTATTTTATTTCTTTTTCATCTCAGGTTACCATGAAGCTGAACTCACCACTTCTATTAACTTCTGTTGACAACAACTTGGTGAGGAGGCCCCAAGGAAGATATACATGTTTGCATCCTAATAGATATCAAAAAAAAAGCACTTTTGTCACTTGAAAGGAATGAAACTGAATGCAAAATAAGCTAATTCCATATTTCTTGTGCATCTTTTTTATATTTGATTCTATGTGCAGTAAATGTGATGGCATCTCTCATTAGCTTATCTGGTAGCAAATTGGTTCTTTGAAAGCTGTCCTGTTGACCATGGCAGCTCTGCCAAATCTTAGGGGGACATTAAATCACTGCCTCTGTGGCCTCTGGGGACACATGGTAATGGTGATGCTATGCTTTATTGTCTAAGAACATGATTGTATAATTTGTTTAAAGAAATGTCAATATTGTGCCATTTGTGAACTTCATTAAGATTAAAAACATATTTTGGATACACTTGTTTCAAGACCTTGTTGGTTCATTTCAAATTGTCTTCCTATTTGATAACAATAATAATAAAATAGACATATTTTGAGGGATGACTATGGGCCAGATGGTGTTCTAAGGTAGTGCTTTATACCTATTAATTCAGTTACTCTTCAGGACAACTCCACAGGGCTAGACCCCATTATCATTTCCACTTTATATGTGGGGAAACAGAGGCATGGAGAAGTGAAGTCCAAGGTCACACAAATAGACAGTGGCAAACACAGGTGCTGATTTCCAGAGCTTACAGTTGAAACCACCGCAGTGTATGCTTTTCAACAATGGCGCCTGATGTTTTCCAGAGACCTGTGAGTCATTCTTTGACCTAGCTGCCTCACAGGGTAGACCCTCAGATTTTTGAAGACAAATGGAAAATTTATACAAACAACCTAGTCTTTATATAATAAAATGAGTCCCTTCTACCCATTACTTGGTGCTATAGGCTGCATGTTTGTGTCCCTCCCCAAATTTATATGTTGAAACCTAACTCCCAAAGTTAGGAGGTGGGGCCTTGGGGAGGTGATTAGGTCACAAGGTTAGTCCCCTCATGAATGGGATTAGTGCCCTTATAAAGGAGGCCCGAGAGAACTCCCTTGCTCCTTCTGCATATAAATTTACAGTGAGAAATTTGCTGTGAAGGAGGAAGTGGTACCCCACCAGATATTGCATCTGCAGGTACCCTGGTCTTGGACTTCCCAGCCTCCAGAACTGTAAGAACTAAATATTTGTTGTTTATAAGCCACCCAGTTTGCGGTATTTTGTTACAGTAGCCTGAATGGACTAAGACATTTGGATTCAACAAGGATCAATTTGCGGCCAATGTTATTACATCTATGAGCCATCTACTTCCCCCAGACCTCCCCTACCACCCAATATATCCATAAATATTTCCCCTTGTATCTCCAAATGGGAAGGACTTTTAAATATAACCAAAATTCCATTTAACAATTAAATAGTTCAAATCCCTCAATTACCTTATATATTAGATATATGATATCATATATATTAATCTTATATAAATTATATATATTATGTATATAAATATAAATCAGGGCTTAAATTAGGTCTTCACTTTGCTGCTGGTTGATGTGTTTTAAGGCACATCCCATCTAGAGGTTTCACCTCTATCTTTTTCTTCCCTCCTGCAATTTATTTGTTGGAGAGACTAAGTTATTTGTCTAATGGGGTTTCCCATATTCTGAATTTTGATGACTACACCCTTGTGATGAGGTTTAACATGCTCCTTTATCAATTGTATTTCTTGTGAGTGAGAGTGGGAAAGGGGAAAGAAAAGTGGAAGATGAGGTCAGAGATGTAATGAGGAAGACAGATCATGTAGGACTTTGTAGGGCACAGGAAATACCTGGGCTTTCTATCAGTCAGTTTCTAGTCCATAGAACAGAAACCACATCAGTGATTTTAACAGAAAGTATTCTCTAAGACATCGACTAAGAAGGCAATAGCGTACTGAAAAGACAAAAGAAAACAAGAAATAGTGCAAAGATAAAAACCAAAGGAAGCAGCTACCATCCACAGGGCTGGGAAAATGAGGGGAATTGTTGGGGGAATTAGAATCTAGGAACTTAAAGAGGAATTCTCAGACCATTGAGAAGGGAGGTCATCTCATGCTGGTATTGAAGCACCAGCATCCATTGAAGCAACAGCAGCAAGCATTGAAGGGGTGCAACAAGACTGTTCTAGGAGTGTAGAAAAGCACACAAAATTGCAAACAGGAACCAACCTCCCTGGCAGAGTAAAGAAACTGGGGGTGATGCTGACAGAGACAGAAATCAAAATAAGAAGGAGCAAGTTTCTTCTTCATGCCTTCTTGTCTCCTTTGAGGACCTCCAATTGGCAGGGATCCACCTGACAAAAATGTGGTTTGCAGAGTTCCAGCCCCAGTATCTCTTTATAAGCATATATTTTTACACTTTTATAGAGAAAAGCCATTTTTTTGGCATACAGGTCAATGGGTTTTGACAGTACATTTGAGTCATGTAATCACCATCACAATAAAGGCACAAAACAGTTTCATCACTCCTCAGAAGTCCCCCATTTCTCCTTTGCAGTCAGTTGCCCCCTCAGTCTTTAAACCCTGATAACAACTGTTATGTTCTCTCTCTATAGTTTTAAAAAATATTTATCTCTTAAAATTGATATATAATTAACATATGACATTGTATTAGTTTTAGGTGTCCAATGTAATGATTTGATATATGCATATATTGTGAAATGATCACCACAGTAAGTTCATCCATCACTGCACACAGTTACAATGTTTTTTCTTGTGATGAGAACTTTAAGATTTACTCTCTTAGCAACTTTCAGATAGATAATAGAGTAGTGTTAACTGTAGTCACCATGCTGTGCATTACATCCCCAGGACTTCTTTATCTTATAACTGGAAGTTTGTACTTCTTGACTGCCTTCACCCATTTGCAGCTCCGTACCCTCACCTCTGGCAACCACAAATCTGGTCTCTGTTTCTGAGTTCGTTTTTTTTTTTTTTCATACATAAGTGATATTTTACAGTATTTGTCTTTCTCTGTCTGACTTATTTCACTTAGCATAATGCCCTCAAGGTCCAGCCATGTTGTAACAAATGGCAGGATTTCCATTTTTTAACGGTGAATAACATTCCATTATATATAAAACTCTCTATATACACCAATGTCTATATATCCATATCTATATCTACCCATATATCACATTTTCTTTAGTCATCCGTCAATGCACACTTAGGTTGTTTCCATGTGCTGCTATGAACATGAGGGTGCAGATATCTTTCCAAGACAACGATTTCGTTTCCTTCAGATAAATACCCAGGAATGGAATTGCTAGATCATATAGTAGTTTTATTTTTAATTTTTTGAGGAAACTCCACACTATTTTCCATAGTGGCTGCACGAATTTACATTCCCACCAACAGTGCACAAGTGTTGCCTTTTTTCCACATCCTTGCCGACGTTTGTTATTTCTTGTCTTTTTCATAATAGCCATTCTAACAGGTGTGAGGTGATATGTCATCGTGGTTTTGATTTACATTTCCCTGATGATTAGTGATGTTGAACACCTTTTCAAGTACCTGTTGGCCATTTGTATGTCTTCTTTGGAAAACATCTAATCAAATTCTTCTGCCTTTTCCAGAATGTCATATACATGGAATCAATATGTAACTTTGTCTGAATTTTCTTTTACGTAACCTAATGCATTTGAGATTTATCCATATTGTTGCATGTATATAGTTTGTTTCTTTTTATTGTTGGGCAGTATTACATTGCAGGGATGTACTACAGTTTGTTAATCCATTTATCCATTGAAGGACACCTGGGTTGCTTCCAGTTTTGGGCATTTATGAATAGAGCTGTTATAAACTTTTGTGTATAGATTTTTGTGTGAAGATCAGTGTAGTGGGCCAAACTGGGGCCCTCAAGAAGATATGCCCATGTCTTCGTCCCTGGAAACTGAATGTTACCTTATCTGGAAAAAGGATCTTTATTGATGTAATTAAATTAGGATCTTAAAATGAGCTCATCCTGGATTATCCAAGTCAGTCTTAAAACCAATGATGTGTTCTTATAAGAGATACACAAAGAAGAAGATAAACAGAAGAGAAGATGATGTGAAGACAGAAGTAGGGAGAGTCATAAACCGAGGAAGCCAAATCAGCCAGCAGCTCTCAGAAGCTAGAAGAGGCATGGAGTGGATTCTCCCCCAGGGTCTCTGGGGGGAGTGCAGCTCTCTGTCACCTAGATTTTGGAATGAGATAATAAATTTCTGTTGTTTGAAGCCACTGAGTTTGTGGCAATATGTTATGGCATCCCTAGGAAACTAATACAATACATTCCACTTCTTTTGGGTAAATACCTTGGAGTGGGGCTGGTGAGTCATTTGGCAAGTGTCTATATTTTTTTCCTTAAGAAGTCTTCTATTTTTACAAATACCTTCTAATCTTTGTCCATATACATTTACATTCTTGATAATTACTACCAAATAGTTTACACGTGGTATTGTGTATTTTGCTTGTTACTGCATTCAGTATGATAAACATAATTGTATTGCTTAAGTAAAGTAAGAAAAACTAATTTCAGAAACTTTGAAAAATCAATATATGAAAGAAGATTTCAGTAAGCTTAATTCAACCACTGTGATTTGTTTTTATTGTCTTCCTTTTATATGCATATTTTACATAGTTCTAAACTATATATTACATTATATATTTAAATAAAAATTTTTTTTAAGAGCAGTTTTAGGTTTGCAAAAAATTGAGAGGAAGGGACAGAGGTTTTCCTATACCCTCTGCCCTCACACATGCACAGCTTCCCGCATTATCAACATCACTCACCAGAACAATATATGTATGTACATATATATATATATATTTTTTTTTTACCAAGGATGAACCTACACTGACACATGATAATCACCCAAAGTCCATAATATACCTTAGAGTTCACTCTTGGTATTGTACATTCTATGGATTTAGACAAAAGTATAATGATATATATCCATCATTATAATAGCATGTAGAGTATTTCACTGCTCTAAAAATCTTTTGTGCTCTGCCTGTTCAATACTCCCCATGACTCCCCTGGCAAACACTGGTTTTGCCTTTTCCAGAGTGTCACATAGTTGGAATCATACAACATGTGGCCTTTTGAGATTGGCTTCTTTCCCTTCGTAACATGCACTTACGTTTCTACCATGTCTTTTCATGGCTCGGTAGCGCATTTCTTTTTAGCACTGAATAGTATTCCATTGTCTGAATGTACCACAGTTTATCCATTCATCTACTGAAGGACATGTTGTTTGCTTCCAAGTTTTGGCAATTATAAATCAAGCTTCTATAAATATCTGTGTGCAGGTTTTTATGTGGACATATGTTTTCAACTAGTTTGGGTAAATACCAAGGACCGCGACTGCTGGATCATATGCTAAGTGTATGTTTAGTTTTTTTTTTTTTCTTGTTTTTTTTTTTTTTTTTTTGCGGTACGCGGGCCTCTCACTGTCGTGGCCTCTCCCGTTGCGGAGCACAGGCTCCGGACGTGCAGTCTCAGCGGCCATGGCTCATGGGCCCAGCCGCTCCGCGGCATGTGGGATCTTCCCGGACCGGGGCACGAACCCGTGTCCCCTGCATCAGCAGGCGGGCTCTCAATCACTGCGCCACCAGGGAAGCCCATATGTTTAGCTTTGTAAGAAACTACTAGACAGCCTTCCAAAGTGGCTGGTAGCATTTGCATTCCCATCAGCAATGATGAGTGTTCTGTTACTTCACATTCTCGCCAGTATTTGGTGTTGTCAGTGTTCTGGATTTTGTCCATTCTAATAGGTGTGTAGTGGTGTCTCACTGCTGTTTTAATTTACATTTTCCTGATGACATATGGCTTGGATCATCTTTTCATATGCTTATTTGTCATCTGTATATCTTCTTTGGTGAGATTTCTGTTAGGGTCTTTGTCCCATTTTCAAAGTTTTAAGAGTTCTTTGTGTATTTTGGAGAATAGGCCTTTATCAGATGTGCCTTTTCCAAATATCATCTCCCAGTCTGTGGCTTGTCTTCTAATTCTCTTGACACTGTTTTTTGCAGAGCAAAGATTTCAATTTAATGAAGTCCAACTTAATCAATTACTTCTTTCATGGATCATGTCTTTGGTGTTGTACCTAAAACAACATCACCTTACCCAAGGTCATGTAGGTTTTCTCCTATATAATCTTCTAGGAGTTTTATAGTTTTGCATGTTACATTTTGGCCTATGATCTATTTTGAGCTAATTTTTGTGAAAGGTGTGTGTCTAGAATAATTTTTTAGCACGTGGATGTCCAGTTGTTCCAGCACCATTTGTTGAAGAAACTATCTTTACTCCATTGTACTGCCTTTTGTCAAAGATCAGTTGTCTGGTTTTGTGAGGGTCTATTTCTTGGTTCTCTATTCTGTTCCATTGATCTATTTGTCTATTCTTTCAACAATACCTCACTATCTTGATTACTGTAGATTTATAGTAAGTCTTGAAATTGAGTAACGTCAGTCCTCCAATTTCTTCTCCTTCAAGATTGGTGGCTGTTTTGAGTCTTTTGCCTCTCCATATGAATTTTAGAATCAGTTTGTCAACCTCCGTAAAATATCTTGCTAGGATTTTGATTGGGATTGCACTGAATCTATAGATAAATTTGGGAAGAACTGGCATATTAATATTGAGTCACGAATATGGAACATATCTCCATTTATTTAGCTCTTCTTTATCTCTGATAATTTTCCTATCTTTGAAGTCTGCTCTGTCTGAAATTAATATATCTAGCCCTGCTTTCTTTTGATTAGTGTTAACATTTACTTTTTAAATTGTAGTATAACTGATATACAAAATTATTAGTTTCAGGTGTACAACATAATGATTTGATATTTGTATATATTAGAAAATGATTATTTACTTCTAGTTAACATCTGTCTCCATACATAGTCACAGAATTTTTTTCTTGTAATGAGAAATTTAAAGATCTACTCTCTTAACAACTTTCAAATATGCAATACAGTACTATTAATTATAGTTGCCATGCTATACATTACAACCATTTGTTTACTTTTAATTTGTATGCATCTTTATATTTAAAGTGGGTTGCTTATAGACAACATATAGTTGGGTTTTGTTCTTGTTCCACTCTGACAATCCATGTTTTTTAACTGGTAATTTTAGACTTCACATCAAAGTGATTATTAATATAGCTGGATTAATATCTACCATATTCATTATGGCTAGTATATATTTAACTTTATAAGAAACTGCCAAAATATTTCCTAAAGTGGCTGTACCGTTTTACATTTCCACCAGGCATGTATGAGTGTTCTAGTAACTCCACTAATGTGTATATAGTAGTATATAATTGTGGTTTTAATTTAAATTGCCCTAATGACTAGTGACATTGAACATCTTTTTCTGTGCTTATTTTCTATCATTTTTCCCTTTTGTTGAAGTGTTTGTCCAACTCTTTTCCTTATTTTGTAGTGGATTGCTTGTTTTATTATTGTTGAATTTTGAGAGTTTTTTACATATTGTGGATGCAAAATTATTATCAGATATGTAATATCTGATAATGTTTTCCCCAGTCTGTGGATTGCATTTTCTTAGCAAAAGTTTTAAATTTTGCTGAAGTCTAATTTATCATTTTTTAAATGGGTTGTGCTTTGGTGTCATGTCTTGTCTAAGAACTCTTTGCCCAACCCCAGATCCCAAGGTCACAGTGGCTTTGTCCTATACTTTTTCCTAAAAGATTTTTAGTTTTATGTTTTACATTTAGGTCTAGGATCCATTTTGAGTTAATTTCTGTATAAGGTGAGAGGTATAGGTCGAGACTAATTTCTTTGCCTATGGATGCCCAATTGTTCCAGTTGTTGAAAAGACTATTATTTAACCATTTAATTGCCTTTGCACCTTAGTTGAAAATCAGTTGATCATATCTGTGCATGTGATTTCTGGACTCCCAATTCTGTCTCACTGATCAATGTAGTTATTCTTTTGCCAATACCGCACTGTCTTTTTTTAAAATTAATTTTTATTGGAGTATAGTTGATTTACAATATTGTGTTAGCTTCTGCTGTACAGCAAAGTGAATCGGTTATACATATACATATATCCACTCTTTCTTAGATTCTATTCCCAGATAGGTTGTTACAGAGTATCAAGTAGGGTTCCCTGTGCTATACAGTAGGTTCTTATTAGTTATCTATTTTATATATATTCGTGCGTCTATGTTAATCCCAATCTCCCAATTTATCCCTCTCCCCCTTTCCCTCTTGAATACCACATTGTCTTGATATACTTAGACACACTGTGGTGTTAAAGTAAGCATGGAAATCAGGTAGTCTGGGTCTTACAAAATTGTTTATTTGTATGTTTTTTTAAGTATCTACATGTCCATTGGTCCACTCCCGCTCAACTCTTATGTAGTTGTATAGAAATAGTGTTTAATGTGAGATGCAGGTGCTTCTTAACATGATGTGGGGTGAGGATGTCAAAAATAAAAGTAGAGGGGCTGGCAGCATCTTAAAATACCCAGTCTCCCACCAGTCCCTCCCTCTGGGTGCAAAGCAGCCCCTTCTCCACCAGAGGGTGCACCAAGCAGGCGCTTAAGCTAGCTCTGCCAGGATCCCGTCTTCCCAGTCTGGTCCCAAGCTGGTCTCCCAGATTCACCTCTCCCTGCTCTCATAGCCTTGGTTTTCTGGCCCCTATATTTGGAATAATGACGCCTCCCTCGCAGGTGTGAGGCAACGTCCTACCAAAGGTACTAAGGATTCCAGGGGCAGATGGTAGTCCTTAGGGAGGAGGGAGGCTGGAAGATTCCTCTTGTCTGAGGGACCTTGTGAAAAGAGCAGCCATAGTGAGACCCATTTTGTTGCCTTCTTGACTTCCCTCAAAGAACAAAGGCTGGGGCAGAGATGGAGGAGTGGCGGGAATGGGAGGGGCATTAAGGGAATGAACCGAGATCTCTGCATTTTGACACAGGACTGCTCCTGTGGGGGATGAGTGAAGACAAAATGAGGGAGGTTTTTACGGAGTGCCGGGTCTTGGGCTCAATGACGAAAGGCTGGTAGGGTTTGTTTTTTAATTAAAAATTAAATAACTTTTTCCTAATTATAAAATTAAAATACTCAATATGGAAAATTTAGCAACTACAGGAAAGACAACAACAACAACAAAAGGTGGGGGGAATAGTATGTTTCTTAGCTATCTCATCATCCAGAGAAATCCACCGTTAGTAGGTTGGTGTGTGTTCTTTTTTTTTATATCTTACGTGCATATTTATAAAATTGTATCACACCAAACTTCTTTGAAACCTGCCTTTTTCAGGGTCCGTCTTTCCATGCCACTCCATGTTCTTCTACTGTATCATTTTTCATGTCCATTTCACATTCCATTGAATAAATGTGCCAGAGTTTATTTAATCAATCCCTTATATACATGTAAATTATTTCCAGATTTTTATTCTTGTAAAAATGCTGTAACAATCAACTTTGGAGCTCACTTTCATAAAATATTCATATTTATTTCCTTAGGGGGAATGTGCATGAGCACAATCTAGGATCACATTAATCTAATTTTAATCTAATGGGATACCATTTTTTATTCTTTCTAGCAGTGGGATTGTAGAGTCAGAGAGCAAATGCATATGTAATTTTGCTAAGTATAAGTAATCTACCATTTTTCATCCCCCCCAGCCATGTGTAAGAGTTCTTGTTTCTCCCAGCCTTACCAGCTGGCTATGTTATCAAATTTCTGGATGACCAGACACAGAGGGACACAGAGCAACATAAACAACAGAAAACAGAAACAGACCCAGAGGCTCACACATAGGAGGAACAAATGGGAAGAGAAATGCCAGCTCATTATGGGGAGACACTTTCTGACAGTGGGAGCTGTCTAATGAAAGCAGGGGCTTCTCGGGAAGTGATGGGCTCCCTGTCACTGCAAGTGTTCAAGGAGAGACCAGATGGCCATTCAGCAGAATGTGGTACAGGAGGCTTCCGCAACTTGGTGTCTGGATCAAGGACCTTTAACGCCTGGAGAAAATCACACAACCACATTGATTGATTGCCTCAATTTAAATCCATGAGCCTTAATTAAGCCTTTATTGCTGCCAGGAAATTGTATGTCCTTAGTCCATTCACTCTCCCATTTACTTCTAGATCATTATTCACACCTTCTCCTCAAAACCTTGACACTTCCTCCACTGTCCTTATTCTCAGCCCCTGATTGTGCTTCTTACTTTCCTGATAAAATGACATCGATCAGAAGAGAGCCTCCCCAGACTCCACCAGAACACCTGTACACCACTGGTCTCTGCTCCCAGGTCCTCCCTCGTCTCCCGCTAGTCTCCATAGGTGAACTTTCCGTGCTCCAAGCTAGAGCCATTTCTTCCGTGTATGCACTGGGCCCCATCCCCCTATCACTACTCAGGGCATTGCTCCAACTCTTCTCTACTATCCCCACCCTCATCTCCTTCTACTCCCCCTCCCTTCTTCGCACTGCTCCACATCACTAGTCTCCTTACTTTTGCTCCAAAACACCAGGCACACTCTTGCCTTGGAGCCTTTGCTTTGACTGTTTCCTTTCTCTGGAAAGCTCTTCTCACAGATAACCATCTGCATAACACATAACTCCTTTACCTCTATTTACATGGACTGAATTAAAAGACCAGTCTAACTATAGGCTCTCTACAAGAGGTATCTAAAACATGAGAATACAGAAAGGGCCAAAGTAAAAGAATGAACAATTTTCCATGCAAACAGTAGCCAAAATAATGGTAGTGTAGCTATATTAATTTTGAATAAAACTGACTTTAAGGGAAAAAGCATCATTGAGATAATGAAGGCCACCTTATAACAGCAAAATTTAAAAAGTTCCAACAAGAGGTCATAATTCTAAATGTATATGCACCTAATAACAGCCTCAAAGTAATATAAAACCTAAATCCACAATTCTGGTGGGACATTTTAACACACCTCTCTTATTAATTATCTCCTAGCATGAGATGGTCTATTTATATCTCTTTATGCATTATTAGACTGTGAGCATCCCAAGGTCAGAGATTGCCTTGATCATTTATATTCTGAGCGATGTGCACAGGACTGGCCCTTATTCATTTTTACTCAACTAAACTTCCTTCAGCATTGGTGAGGTCACTATCTTCTGAAGTAGCACATTCTTTCTTTGGGAATGCTCTCACTCTTAGAAGGGTCTTAGTCTTCTGGATTAAAACCTGTCCTCCCCACTCTCCCAGCTTTCCTAATATGGTTTAGGCATGTATGGGTTTTGGAGGGTTTCCCTCCAGGAATGGGTGTGTCTGAGACCAGATCTTTTAGACCATAGGTGGGTATTAATTGCAAGGAATTTAAAATAGATCAATTTTTTCTTTCCTACAGTCTTGGCTGGGCATAGTTTCTATCAGAAGAATCCTTTCTGGACAATTACCCATCCATCCTCAATAATGTATCTGGGAGTTGGCATTAAGGCTTTTCAGTTATTCAGATTGTCAGAATTTTTATCTCCTGGTGAAACTTTTCTGGAAGCTCTCATGGCAGCTGTTGCATGTGCTCAGGGGCAAAGCTAAAGCCCTTGCCTTAGTCTTTGGCAGGCCCTTAGGCAAGGGCTGTAAATCTGAGCCCATCAAGACCATTATAACAATTCACTGACTTTCTTGAGAGAGTTGTAGCGCTTTTATAGAGATTTAAATGCGTGGGAGGCTGTGGGGATTGAAAGAGTTTGTAGGTCTTGGCTTTTCTCTGGGTTCCAGTTACTATCCATTTGTACTGTACACCCTCCCCCATAGTTTCTCCATCCTTCTCTGCTCTGCTCGTGTCTAGAGGAGCTGGTCCTCAGATCGCATCCCCTGGGTTATCTGGTTGGGTTTTGCCAGTGGAGGTACTGGCTGGAGGTCAAATGGAGGAGCAGAGAGAGGTTAGAGAATTTCTTTCCCACTTTGGTGCCATGGTTCTGAGACGACCTCTTCCATGGTTCCACCAGAGCACCCGTAAGCCATTTCCCCCTTTGCCCCTAGACTTAGAGGTGGTAGCATCTTCCCACAGTTGTCAGTACCTGGGTGCCTCAAACCAGTTGTTATTCTCTTATCCCTGACCATAAATAGCCTTTCAGGTCTCCAAGTCCCACCTAAGTGGACTTCTTTTCCTGCTGGGACCTGACTGGGAAACAAAAATATACAGAATATGCATTCTGCCTGGAAGATGGCTCCTTTCTTTACTTTATGGGCTCTGTCCTTGTCAGATACACCTGAGAGGACTCTTGCACTAGGTCTCAGGTGACTCTCTGTGACTCAGAAAAGGAAAGACACTTCCTTAGGGTCACAGAGGTAAGAGAGAAGCCTCTGATTCTTATCCCCTGTGCTGTGCTCTTCCCACTAACAGCTGGGCTTCTCTCGGTGCTGCCTTCGCCAAGGAGACATGGGGAGGTGGGATACATTAGGACTTTTAGAATTGTAAGCAAAAAAAAAAAAAAAAACTCAAGCCAGTTTAAGAGAAATAAGAAAAATGTTGTTAGAGTGTAGGGGTGTCTTGTGAAACCTCTAGGACAGGGAAGCTGTTGGGCCTCATGAACCAGGGGTGCAAACACCCTTCATAGGGAAGATTCTTGGAAACCCAAGTCCTTTTCCTTTCAGTGGCTGGGTTTTCTGTCTGGCTCCCTTTATCTTCTTGGCATCTGGTTCCTGGATGGTCTTGGCCACTTCTGTGCTCTGCCACATGTGACAGCTACTTCCACCACCGTGCTCAGAGCATTCCACAGAAGTTTGCTGAATACCCATTATGTGCCAGGCACTGCACTGGAAGGTAGGTCCTCCGTTCTTGTGGAGTGGGGCACTGGGGAGACAGATAATAAACAAACAAATAAATAAGCAAGGAAATTTCAGAGACTGATAAGTGGTATTAACAGGGGAATGACAGGGGAGGGCTCTTTTAATTTGGGTGGTCAGGGAAGAGCTCTCTTAGGAAGATGATGTGACCTGAGACCCTGGTGGAGAGAAGAATCAGGTAGAATTTTGTGAGCCAGAGAAAGGGTCTAAAACTTTTATTCTGAGTGCAATAATAAGAAGCTGTTGGGCTTCCCTGGTGGCACAGTTGTTAAGAATCCTCCTGCCATGTACATATATGCACTACCAAACGTAAAACCGATAGCTAGTGGGAAGCAGTTGCATAGCACAGGGAGATCAGCTCAGTGCTTTGTGA
>NC_041229.1:69437133-69442881 GCF_002837175.3 Physeter macrocephalus
ATTAACACCATTGTAAAGCAATTATACTCCAATAAAGATGTTAAAAAAAAAAAAAAGAATCCACCTGCCAATGCAGGGGACACGGGTTCGAGCCTGGTCCGGGAAGATCCCACACGTCACGGAGCAACTAAGCCCGTGCGCCACAACTACTGAGCCTACGCTCTAGAGCCCGCGAGCCACGACTATTGAAGCCTGTGTGCCTAGAGCCTGTGCTCCGCAACAAGAGAAGCCACCACAATGAGAAGCCTGTGCACAGCACGAAGAGAAGCCCCCGCTCACCGCAACTAGAGAAAGCCCGTGTGCGGCAATGAAGACCCAGTGCAGCCAAAAATAAATTAAAGAAAAAAAAAGAAGCGGTTGAAGAGTTTTAGGTTGGAGGAGGATGTGATCTCATTCACATTGCTAAAGGATGACTCTGGCAACTTTGTGGTTAAGGGGTTTTAGATGGTCAGGGTTTCAACATGGAGGCAGAGCAGACAGGACAGACTGACTGGTTGGATGTTGGGGGCAGGGGGCTGGTGAGGTAAGAGTAATAAAAATTGACTCAGGTCTTTGTTTTGATCAGCTGGGAAGAGGTGGTACCGTTTAATGACATGCCTTGATTTCAACCCTACAGCCAGCTCCAGAGCCTCCCGTTCTCCACGTGGGGAAATGTCTTTCTTTACCAAGCTCACAGCTTCCGCAATGACCCCCAGTGCTCACCCCGGCCGCCTCTGTCCGCAGGCCCCATTGTGTTCAGGAATCTGAGCCATGTTCTACCGGGGCTGGGAAGGAAGTCCTTCAGGGCAGCACCCCGCGGTGTGAGGTGATGTCCCAGCTGTTTCCCCTCTCACGATAGATGGTAAGCTCCCTGCAATCCCTGCCTTGGAACACTTCCTAGACATGGGGTCAGCCCGTGTCCCCAGATTCCGATCAAGAGTCACTAAGTCTGGCTTGTGTGATTGCTCTCACGGGCTCCTTGTAAAATGTGTGTTTTTCAACTCTAGTCTGGCTACGATTGTCATTCCTAATCTGCTCCTTCTCCTACTTCCCAGGGGAGCCGGGCTGTTCCTTCTTTGACTCCTCAAGCCCCTACCCCCATTTCTGCCCCTTTATTTGCCACAAGTCACCTGGCCTCCCACTCTAGAAAAGGCCCCTGCCCTGCCCCTCCCCCAGCCTTTCAGAACTAGCACCTGGACTTCCCTCTCAGCAGCAGGTGCACCTCTGAACTTGTGTTCTTTCACTGCACCCTGGGAAACTCATGGACCTATGCTCAGACAGACCTGGGTCTGAATCTTTGATCTTCCACTCACTGGCTGTGTGATCTCAGGAGAGCTACTTAACCTCTCTTGCCCTCGGTTCCTCACCTCTAAAGAGGGGATAGTAATAACTACATCACTGGATCGTGGTGAGACACAAACAAGGTAAATCATAGAAAGTGCTTAGTACAGCAGGTCTGTATACGGGAAGAAATCAGTGACTGACTTCTTATGTAATAATAGTAGTTTTTTTTTTTTAATTTATTTATGGCCGTGTTGGGTCTTCGTTGCTGCGTGCAGGCTTTCTCTAGTTGTGGCGAGCAGGGGCACCTCTTTGTTGTGGTGCGCGGGCTTCTCATTATGGTGGCTTCTCTTGTTGTGGAGCATGGGCTCTAGGTGCGCGGGCTTCAGTAGTTGTGGCGCACGGGCTTAGTTGCGCTGTGGCGTGTGGGATCTTCCCGGACCAGGGCTCTAACCCGTGTCCCCTACATTGGCAGGTGGATTCTTAAGCACTGCACCGCCAGGGAAGCCCATAGTAGTTTATTATTATTATTATTTTGCTCCTTTTCCCAAGACCTCACTTCTTCAGTTACCCTCGAAGCTCATCTTTCTCCCTGAACCCGGGGAGCACAAGTAGACAGTAGATTCATGCTGGAGAAGCCAAAGTGGTTTCTAGAGCCAGGCCCTTAGCAGGCTTCCTTCCAGAATGACACCTGCAGCTGTCCCCAGGCTGTCCAGAACAAATCCCCTGAGATCCAAAGGGCCAAGGAATGTCCACTAAGTCACTCCCTTAATTAGGCACCAAAACAGTGACAGAAGTAGCATTTTTCTGCCGTGTCTCTGCTGAGGCTGTCCTGCCTCAGGAAAGGGGTTACCCCTTAGACTTTGGAAAGGGGGCCTCTGTCTTAGCTTGGGATGCAGGGCCACAGCTCGGATGCCTGAGATTGCCCAGGAGTGTGGGGACAAGGATGCTAGCCAGGAAGGAGTGTGGCTGGCCACACAGTTGGCACCCCGATCTCTTTTCCTCCCTCGGCTCAACAGCCTTCAATTCATTGTTAGGGAGGCAGAAGCTACAGCCCCTCCTGCTAGGATGGTGGTCCTCAGAGTGTAACGGGTATACTAATCACCTGGAAGGCTTGTTAAAACACAGCTTGCTGGACCCTAGCCCTAGAGCTTCTGATTCAGTAGTTGTTGGAGGAGGTCTGAGACTTTGCCTTTCCTATACGATGCCAGGAATTGCTGGTGCTGCTGGTCTAGGACCACTCTTGGAAAACCACCACCCTGGAGAATTGCATATTTGCACATTCTCCTTTTGCATCCTGTCTGAGGGTGGGAAATAGGGGAAAGACAAAGGGGCAGGAATCTCGGGCTCTTATTTTCACTAACTTACTCTGTGGCTATGTTTCTCAAGATGGTTTTGCTTGTAAGTAATGGGAAATAGCTTGTTACTTTAAGTAAGGGAATCTGTTGGGAGGAAATTCAACTCTTCTCTGAATTTAATGAAGAGTTGAACAGTGAAGGCTTGGGATGGGCAGGGTAGTCCTGGGGCCATCAGCAGCTGGAGTTCATGTGCTGAGGGCACTGCTGGTCAGGGCACTCCAGTCAGGTGATCTGGCCGCTAATAACCTCTAGTCCAACTTATTAAAATTCTAAATGCTGATGAAAGTCAATCTGATTGGCTCACAAGGGGCGAGACCTTCCTGCTGTGCCTCTCTTAGCCAATGAGCCACAGCTGGTGTGTGGTGGAGAGGCTGCAGGAGAGGGTCAAGAAAAATGCAGGGCTGCCTGCCAGCCCCCGCTGTCCTGAACTGAGCAGCCGTGATCCCAGAAGGGGCCTACGACGGTGACCTTGACCAAGATTCTTTCCCTCACTGGGCCTTAGTTTCCCTGTCAAATGAAGGGTTTGAGTTAGAACCTAATTACTAGATCAATTTTTTCTCAAAAAGTCCTGCATCATAATTGCTTGGGGTGCTTGAAAATAGAGACGCACATGCCCGACAGTGGGCTGGGAAGTTGTCCACAACAGGCTTTCCAAAGCAAACCAAAGTGAAACAAAACAAAATGCCCTGATTTGTAGTATTTGCCCAATTTCTGTGGTGTAAATAAATACTTCCATTATGGCCAATTTCAAGTTACCAGCATGAAGTCACTGAACATGGATTGGGAAGAGAGAGGTACCCAGGCTTCAGCTCACCACCAACCCACTGAATCAGAACCTCTGAGGGGGGGCCTGGGAACCTGCATTTCACCCCCTCCCCCACCCAGTGATTCTGGTGGGTAATAAAATTTTAGAACCCCTGCTCCCAGAGATCGCTGAGGGCTTTTCTGGTCCTTACATCCTTCATCCTAGTTACATTACAGGTTTTCACACTGGTTCTGGGAGTTGAGGGAAATTTCCCCTTTTGAGAGCATTGTAGAGGAAGGCCTGGAGAGAGATAGATGGCCCGAGTGAGTCACTGGTGTGTCCACACCGGCCTATGGCCAGATTCCCCTCTCCCAGTCCTTCTTGAGTGGCCTATCCCACCGTCAACCCTGGAGGCAGGACAGCATCTCCATGGGCATGTCTCAAGGCTGCAGGAGGGGACTGCAGGTGTTAAGGTCACAGCCATGCGTACTGGGATCCTTGCCCATCGCTCATATCTCTGGGTGGGCTGGCATTTCAGCTGTGATCATCGGGACCTTCTGATCCGATATCTCAGTCCTCGGAAATGAGAGCCTGTCTGGTCATCAGCTATTTTTGTGCAGGTTCCTCATCTTGATAACCTTCTCTGAGTAGGTGGAGGACAGAGTGGAGGATGCTGTGTCTTAACTTGAGATGGACTGAGGCAGAGAGAGCCATCACAAAGTCCGAGGGAGACTGACCAACAGAGGGCAGGGCCAGTGCAGAAGCCGGGGAGATGGTGGCTGGGGAAAGGAAAGTACAGACTACTGACAGGAATGGAAATTCTTTCTTTAGGGGCCTTTCAGAAGAAACCATTTGCCCTCTAAAGTTAGGCTGCACCTTAGTTTTGAGCTGGAACGACCTCTGACTTTCTCTTATTCTATGAAGCAGTGGTTCTCAGAGCGTGACGCCCCCAGACCAGTACCATCCACATCAGCTGGGAACCTTTTAGAAATGCAGATTCTTGGGCTCTGAACGTCTCCTCCTCTTAGAACCATTGCCTGGCTGCATGATTCCAGGTTAAATTGTGCACACCTCTCTGGAAAAACCCCTTTCCAAAGTAGATGCCCCAGAAGGCTGCCATGCTGAGCTGTTCTCAGACCACAGAATGGATGGGCGAGGAATTCTGGGAGCGGAACGGAGTAGGAAGTGATGAGAGACAGTAAAGATCACACTGGCCATGGTAGGCCTTCTTGAGCACTCTACTGGGGCTGCTGGGAAGGAGCACCAGTGCCAGCACAGCCCCTGCTTGGAGATGTCTAACTTAGCATGGAAATTTCCAGCAGTGGACAAGTTCCGGGACTGCTAAATTCTTCTGTTCTCTTCTTTGGCAGTCCTGTTCTCCCAACTCCCAGGGCTCTGGACTTTGCGACTTGTCCTATATCATAGCCCTACCCCTCCTGTGCCCACCCTCGTCCCACCAAAGTCTTGCCACTTCTCTCAAGGCTGAAGCTGGCACCAGCTCCCTCGGGCAGCCCATGCTCTGTTCTGCCCGAGTCCTGGGCTCTGATGCCATGCCTTGTCCTGTGGGTCCTGTGCAGCCTCATCTGGGCCTGGGGGCCAGGAGCCCTCTTTGGCCAGCCCCTGACAGTGCCAGAGTCTTTGAGGTGCTACCTGCATGAGGTTCGTTCATGATCCCTTCAGAAGAGAGCACCTGAGACTTCTTCCAGTGACCATGTGGGGTGTGCTGGGCAAACTAGATTTGGGGCTGAGGCTGTGGGTTGACGGTAGTTCAGGCTGGCGGACTGAACTGTAAACCTGAAATCTGCCCTCCATTTAGGTCTAACCTGTCCTTCCTGAAGTGACTCCTGAAGTTGGTGGAGCTGGGATGGGCTTTTTAGGAGGGAAGAAGAACATGACGTCAGGCTAGAGGGGACCTTTGCCTGATGCAGCTCTGAACCATTTCTGTGGCTTCTCCTTTGGTAGAAGGACCTATTTGTGGTTGTGCCCCTGAGAGTCTGCATGTATCTGTTTACCTGTATGTCTCCCTTTTCACCCATGAGGGCTCCCACACATATCTATATAGAGTCTCCCTTCATCTCACAAGCTGTGAGGCCACAGGCATATGATTTAAACCATCTGGCCTCCATTCTCCTTGTCTGTATAATGGGAATAAAAATAACTTCTACAAGGGCTTCCCTGGTGGCGCAGTGGTTGAGAATCTGCCTGCCAATTCAGGGGACACGGGTTCGAGCCCTGGTCTGGGAAGATCCCACATGCCGCGGAGCAACTAGGCCCGTGAGCCACAACTACTGAGCCTGCGCGTCTGGAGCCTGTGCTCCGCAACAAGAGAGGCCGCGATAGTGAGAGGCCCGCGCACCGCGATGAAGAGTGGCCCCCGCTTGCCAC
>NC_041229.1:69443051-69560004 GCF_002837175.3 Physeter macrocephalus
ACAACTAGAGAAAGCCCTCACACAGAAACGAAGACTCAACACAGCAAAAATAAATAAATAAATTGATTAAAAAATAAAAATAAAAATAAGAAAATAACTTCTACAAAATGTTACTATGGTGGCAAAATGAAACAATGCACATAAGGCCCTGAGCATGGTTCCTGGTGCTCACGTGTTAGGCTATTATTACTAATGCAAATTATTACTCCCTGTGCCTCAGTTTCCCCATGTGTAAATTAGGGATAATAGCTAAGTCATCCACGAACCCAGTGTAATCATGAGAATTAGGGAAGTTGATACCTACAAAAAACTTAGCACCATGCAATAAATGCTAGTGATTATAATACTTATTATCTTTCTGGATATGTGTCTGGGTGAGACTGTCTGAGTTTGTGAATGACTCTGGGCATGTCTGTCTGCTGAGTGTGTATGTATGTATGTGAATATGTGTGTATCTGTGTTTATATGGCCAAGCAGCCCTCCTGTCTCTGGGTGGAGTTTGCTGTTGGCCCAAGCCTGGACTCCCTGAGGCAGCCAGGGCCGGCGCCGGGGATGGAATTTCCATTAAGAATTAAGCAGGACAGCACTGGGAAGCCAGGCAGGCGGAGGGGAGGAGGCTGAGGGGGATGATGCTCCAATTCTGAGCTCCCCCCGCAGCCTCAGTTCTGAGCTGCCTTGGAGAAGGCCTCTGTCACCTTTGCCTGGAGTCTCAGGCCTGCAGGAGCCATGGCCCAGAAGGATGGGCAAGGAGAGAGGAGTTGCCTGCCAGGGCCTCTGTAAGGAGACTTGGAGTTGCTGCAGCCAAGACTGGAGCCATGAGGAGGCCCCCTGGGAATGGAGAGACGGCCAGCGAGGGTATAAGAGGCTGGGGCCTATGGGGCCGACATGAGCCCAGGAGGCTGGGCTGTGCTGTATGTATCTGGGAACGTGGATGTGTGTGTGTGTGTGTGTGTGTGTGTGTGTGTGTGTGTGTGTTTGGGAATGCAGGTGGGGGACATACATACCAAGTGTCCTAAGGGAACATCTAAAAAACCAAGTCTGTTCCTCTCTTTACCTGAAACTCGGACTAGACAGAGGACCTATAGATCACCTGTGTTCCTGTGGATTGGTGTGTGTGTGTGTGTGTGTGTGTGTGTGTGTGTGTGTGTGTGTGTGTGTGTTTGGGAATGCAGGTGGGGGACATACATACCAAGTGTCCTAAGGGAACATCTAAAAAACCAAGTCTGTTCCTCTCTTTACCTGAAACTCGGACCCAGAGTTTGTACCTGGGAATGAAATAATTCTGAGGCTTTTTGCTAATATTTATCCTGTTCATGATCTAAGCGTCATTCCATTTCTAACATACTAAAAAATATCTTAGCTATTCAGGTACTTTTACATTCCTGAGCTCATCTCATACTTTCAACAACGTATGAGCTAGGCAGAGATTATTATTATCCCCATTGTAAATATGGGAAAACTGAGTCTCAGAGAGTTTAAGTGATTTGTCCAAGGACGCATAGCTAGAATGTAGTAGAGGCAGTATGCAAGATTAGGTTTCTTTGAGGATAAAGTCCAGTCTCTCTCTCTCTCTCTTTTTTTTTTTTACACTACCTGATCTACCAGAAATGGACTCAAAGATTCAGGAAACTGCCCATTTGAGGAAGGCTGTGGCTTCAGTGTTAATGCACAGCCAGGTGAATGGCTGGCCCTTCAAGCTCTGTCCCCAGGCCCTGAGACAGCATTTGCTGAGATAGGAACTGAAGGCCCTCTCAAGGGTCTGGGGAGTAGAAGCAGGGTGTCTCCAATGGATGGAGGCTGCAGTCAAAGCTGGCTTGTCTGAGGAGGATGACTTGGGCATCTACAGAGTCTGGGGTCCCCAGAGAGCTGAGGCAGTTGAGTTAATGTCAGGAGCTGCAATGTGTCCAGGGCCAGGGAGCAATCATCATTTTTAGCCAGGGCCTGAAAAGGGGAACACGGGTATTAGCATCAAGGAAGAGAGGCTGAGATGGGAGTGGTCATTGTGTCTTGGAGACACAGCTGGTTTTCCTGTCCCTGAACACAAAGTGTGAGCATATTGACATACAGTAGTTGTACACGAGGGATTTAGGTTAGATGCCAAGGAGAACTTCCCGCCAATGAGCGGGTTCAAAATTGGAAACAGTGCCCAAGGGAGGCTAGGGTCTGCTCTTCCTTGGTGGCCCACGCCCCAGAGTGGGTAGAGGAACTCCAGGCCCCTGGTGGGGAATGATTCATGGCAGGGTGGAGGGGGTTGGATGGAATGCGACATTCCTGAGCTTTGGGGTAGGAATCAGCCTTCTTCTCTAGACTTAGCCATCTGACACTAAGTCCAGAGCGGAAGTTTGTTGTGCCCCAAGTTAAAACGAGTCTCTGCAACCATCTTCTGTCCTTTCTGGCAGGTCAGCGATCTTATGTGAGCGACTTTGGTTCCAAAGGGAAGCACCTGAGGGTCAATAAACCAAGTGGCATTCCGGGCGTTTGGGGGCTGCTCAAAGTTCAGCGCTCCCTCCGCAGAGCGTGTGAACCGCACCCAAACCCCTCCTTGTTTTGTTTCAGTTCCAACGCACTCCCTTTCCTCTCCAGATGTTGGCATGTGGGGTACATGTGGGCACCAGGGCCGGGACGGCTCCGAGGATCCGGGGTGCTTACCCGCCGTGACTCCCGCCCGGCCCCGTGTGAGCCAGGTCTCTAATTAGACCTGGCCGCGTCCCCATTCCAGGGCTCCCCACAGCCGAGAGCACAAAGTTTGCACTGCCAGGGGCACCAAAAGAGCCTCGCAGCCCGGCTGAGACGGCAGGCAGCGGTGGCTTACGCGGGGCAGAGGTTTGGCAGGGAGCGGACTGTTGCCAGAGGTCCTGCGGCGGCGGGCGGGAGCGGCGGGCGGGGGCAGAGCGGGGTGGGGCGCGGGCAGCCGGGGGCCCTCGGGCTGGGCCACCGAGCAGGTCACTTGCTCGCAGCCTCTGCAGCCCCAGCTGTGCCTGCCGCCGCTGGCCTGGCCGCTGCATGCAGCCGCGCACACGCACTCTCACTCGCTCGGAGTAAGTAGGCGGCGCTCCCCGGGCGGGATTCGGTGCCCAGCCCGGTCCGGGACAGAGCATGCTTGTGACTATTTGGATAGTAGGTGTAAGTGTATCAGTGTGAGTGCTTGTGAGTGGGAGCGAGCTCCAGTGTGGGAGGACGTGTGTCTGGGCTGGTATGTGAGCATAGGGAACTTTCTAGCATATGTCCCAGGGTGTGAGTGTGTCAATGTGTGTGGGAACTTCTGTGTAGGTGGGCCTGGAGTGCGCCCATAGGTGGTACGTGTGTCTGTGTGGCCCTTGCTGCCCCGTGTCTGTACGCTGGATATGCATTGGTGAGCGTGGTAGGCAGGCTCCATGGGGCTGAGCGGGTCATGTGCCGATGGCTGGATGCGTGTGAGTGAGCAGATGAAGGCAGAAGCTGGGGATAAGGAGTGTTATCTGAACTCAGACTTTCTAGGGTGACCCGACTTGTCCCCAGCTGGGGTGTCTTCTCTGTGGGTCACTCGGCTTTGGTTTCTCAGGACTCTGAGCAGAGCAGGAGTTCAGTGCCAACACTGGACTGAATGGGGGTCTGAGCCAGCCTGGCTGACTGGCCAGGGTTGGGGAGACAGCCCCACTGTCACTCCAGGAGGAGGTGGGAGGACCACTCAGCCATGCCCACCCACAAACACAGGGCACCCACACCCACACACTCTCAGCTGCTCATGTGTGCACACCTTTCCGCCACCCACACCAGTCTTGCACACGTTGTATCTCAGGAGGGCCGTGTAAACACTCACCTGCTTTCAGTATGTACATCTGAGGACAGTGACACATATCCAACAGGTATCTCCATGTGCAAAACACATATGCACAAACATGCACCCCTGGCTTGACCCACTCTCAGCCTTTTAGGCCCCCTTTTCAGTCCCCTTTAGCCTACATGTGGCACCTTGGACAAGTCTAAGAAACTGGCTTTAGTAGGAAATATCTTAAGCCGGGGGCTTTGGCTGGGGGGTCAGGGTAGATGTTGATACAATGCCTTCAGAGTGTCCCATTTGATCTGGAACTGAGGCTGCTCTTGGAGTAGTCTTATCTTTCTAGAAGTGAAAAGGACCGTCTGGCAAGGCAAGCAGGGCCAGTCTGGGATCTGAGGCAGAGCTCAGCATCTGTAATTTGCTCCACGCTCTAGTTTATTCTCTGGATTCCCCCTGCAGCAGAAAAGCAGTGAGCCTTCTGTGGGCTGGGCCCAGACAGTCATCTGACAGGCAGGAGAAGTGAGTTGAACTGGGCTGATTTCTTCTCTTTTTTTGGTTTTAGTCAACCCTGTTTTGAATCTCCCATCTGCAGGCGAGGCTGAAAGGGAGACCCTTTGCTTTGCTCCTTTCCAGTGGTTATCTCTTTTCTTGACAGAATCTTGTTCTCCCTGACCTCCTCCCCTTGGGGACTGGGGACACATGAAACAGTGCCCGGAAGAGTAGGTGCCCCCAAATATTAGCTGGCTGCTGCTGCAGTTGCTGCTGTTACGGCTTCTAGACCTCTCCCATCCTGACCATTCTCCTGTGGACAGGTCTCAATGAGGTGCCCTCACTAAATGTGCTTTGGGAAGTTAGAAAGGTAACATTGACTTTCTCTTTCTAAGTGTTTATGGTTTGGTCTAAGGAGTGCCTGAGTTCTCACCCCACCAACTCCCCTAGTATGCAGAGGAGCAGATGGGCTTCATGCATTTCCTGAGGGGGTGCTGGAACCTACCTTTCCCTGGCCTGGTCCTCCACCTGACCCTTGGGGGGGATGGTTAAATAAGGGCAGGCTGTGGTCAGTTGGGCAGCCTTTTACAGAGTGAAGATGGTGGGGAAGGAAGTCTCTGTGCCTTCCCTAGCCTTCTTATCTGTGGGGGCCCCCAGCCATCTTAAGACTCAGGAAAAGACTCTGGAAAATGAGGTACCCACTGTGAATCCCAGGCTGATTCCCCAGTTTTAGTTCATCAAATACATATACCTACCAATCAGAATTTCAGAGCAACAATTAGGACTCATAGAGCATCAAGGCAACCCTATTATGGTAACATAGTTCCAATTTAAAGAAGAGAAATCAGACAACCCCCAAAATGGTAATAATAGCAACCACTATTTATTGAATCTATAATACGTGCTTTATTTCATTTACTTTTCACAGCAACCTTATTAGGTTAATAGTCCCATTTTTTTTTTCCTCTGACAAGGAAATTGAAGCTTAGAGTGCTCAAGGGATTTCTACAGGTCTGTGTGACTGCTGAGCTCATGACATCACCTGTGTGTTTCCCTTCTTACTCTGGCTGCCAGGAAGCTCTTAGTTCATCATATTGCTTCATCCTAGTAAATGTGTTCATTGGAACCATGGCTTTTAATTTCTGCTTGCTTCAATAATTTTATAGTATACCCATCTTTAATTGTAAACTCCTACATCCTTCATAGAAAGAGATCAGAATAAATAAATGAACAATCAGCAATTAAGCATTCTATTGGTCTCTGAGGATGAGAACCATGTTGCATGGATTTTGGGGGGACATCTCCAATCTCAAATATTTCATCTGGTTTTCAAATCATATGTCTCAATTTTGGCTTCTGTATTTTGGGGCTCTGATTTGTGACCATGTCTTGGGGCTTTTCTTCCCAGCAGCTCTGGGAGAAAATGCCCATCTCTGTGCTGGCTCAGACAATGGGGATTGTTGTGAATGAATTGGGCCATTGATAAATGTCCCCTCCTCTGACTGCTTCAACTGCCAGCTTCTCCCTGTCTCAAAAGCATGAGTGTCTGGGTGCCCGAAGGAGTTTGACCCCTGCCCTATGCCTGGCCCTGGCCCTATGGCCACCCCTTCCTCATGTGACCCCGCCTAGGCTCAGGGCTCTGCTGAGTGGTCTGTGTCTCTTGGACCTAAGCTCTGCCTCCCTCAGAGCAGACCATGTGGACCACATGGTCTGCGATCAGGGATGGCCCTTTTGGAGCCGGAGCTCAGGATGAGGAGGATGGGCACACACGAAGGGCCCTTCTGCCCCCTCCCCTGGATCTGTGAGGCCATAGGCTAGTGCTCAGTTTTTCCTTTTCCCCATGAGGGGCTCTCAAGTCTGCCATGTAGTCAGAAAGTCATTTGTCACCTCTTATCTGCAAGAGATGTGTGTCACCAGAGTCATCTGAATGCAGGACAGGGCTCTAGCCACACTGCAAAGTTGGCGAGACCCCTAACTAATTTACTCTAAGACGGATTCTTTTAGCCTGCCCAAGGCTATTAGTATTTGGAAAGGGGAGGAGTGGGGGGCAATGCTTAGCACTAAAGATTACCTACAAGGACTCTCATGGTGGGCTTTCAGGCATTGTGTTGAGATCTTGCTTCTCAGTATGCATTAAGTCACCCGATGCTGGCAGCTGTTTCCCATGTTCAAGATTAATCCTCCCAGAAGCACTTGGTTACAAAGGGGAGGAGAAATCGTTGGCCTGAGGCCGCAGGAGTTGCCTGGCACTGGGTGGTGTGCTGGTGGGTTGGTGCTGGTGACGGGTTTGTACCTTCCCAGGTAAGTGCCACCTCAAAAAGGTAAGACTAAGACTCGATTGCATCTCTGCTGAGGATTCTGGGTGTTCCCTGGACTTTAAGCTCAACCAAGTGAAAACAGGTTTAAAATCCAGCAAGAGAGCACTGGGTGAGGCAGTCAGAACTTCTGTGGGGGAAGGCTTACTTACATTTTTTAGTGTCTACTAAGGGCCAACCCCCTTGTTAGGCTCTTTGCATCTTTTGTTTCAGGAAACCTCTGGAACAACACTGGGAGACAGTCACTGCTATTTTAAAGATAGGGAAACTGAAGCACAACAAGGTTAAATGATTAGCCCAAGGTCAGAGCCAGCAACAATTTCATCCCAGGTCTGTCTGACGCTGGAGTCTGTGGTGAAGACTGTGGTCTGTGGTCCACTGACCACTCCCCAGTTCAAAGGCCCTGAAAGCAGGGAAGTCCAGGCCTTTGGGCCAGCTGGGGAGGAGCTGAGGGCTTGCCTTCTCTGGCTCTAGGACCTGAATATCATCAGCATCACTGGCCTTTCCAGCCTCAGATGGAGACTGCTCCTCTGTGGGAAGCAGGGGTGGAGTGGGGAAGGCCTCCCAGGCCGGGCAGTGATACCCCTGCCAACCCTGCCCCCTCCCTGCCAACCACTCCCTTGGGGTGTGCTTCTGTGGCTTCACTTCTTCCCTGGAGCAATCTCTGGGGACCGAGCCTACACCCAGACACTGTGATCCAGCCAGCCCAGTCCCCCCTCTTCCTGCTGCATGGTGCCCTCAGTGCCAAGCTCTGGGGGAGTCCTGGATCCTCTGAGGATGTCTCTGGGCAGACCAGACCCTGTTCGGCGTGAGGCAGTGTCTAAGCGTCAGCAGTTTGGCTGGGTAATTGTGTATAGTGTTCGCTTTCTGCTGGAGAAATGGAGGTTTTGTCTTACAAACCAAATATCCTGGGTTTGGAAACCATGTGAAATGCAGCCTGTCGTCTGGGGGTGTGGGCTGCATTGTGGGTCTGTGTGTGGTGCTGGTTTAAAAGACATGGTCGAGGGACAGAACGATTGACTCAGGCCATCTTGTTGCCTCTGATGGAGGGTCAGAGGTGGGCTGCATATACTGGCAATGTGCAGAGAAAAGAGCACGGGCTTTGCCATCAAACAGATCTGACTCGGAGCCTGTTTCCAGTGCAGTCGTGATGCTAGAACTGGAAAGTTTATTGAAGTGTAGTGTCCAGCATAGAACAGGTCAACTGTAAATGACATATTCTTCCTTCTTGTCCCACCTGCCTTCTGGGAAAGAACACTGGGCTGATGGCAAGAGATCTGGATTCCAGCTCTAGCTCAGCCTCTGGGTACATTGTTTTCTCTTACCCTCTCTGGGCCTCCCTTTCCTCATGCATAAAATTAGAAGAACTAATTTCCCTTATTCTTCTGTATTTTTTGAGGATCGTGAAAGAGACTGAAGTCAGGGAGCTCTCTTGGAGGATGCAGAAAGTTTAGTCACTATTATTCATGTATTCATGCTGCATTATTAACTGAGATCCTGTCATGTGCCAGGGCCCGTGCAGAGCACTGGGCATACAGGTGTCGGTAATATCCCAGTCCTCAAGGCAAGACAGGATTGTGAACAAACAGTGACAAGCCTATCTGTGGGACATGATCATGGCAGGTATTAGTGTATCAGAAGAGGAAGTGTCACCCCCAAATGGGCAATCAGAGGCCTTACCAGAGGTGAAAATTCCTGGTCTGGATATAGAAAGATAACAGGAAGATTCCGGGAGGGTAAGAGGAGGGCTTTCTAGGCTGAGAGACCAGCACATGCTAAGGCACAGAAATGTTGCCTTGTGTGGTAAGCTTGGGGGACTTGAGGCAGTGAGGGTACTGGTCAGTAGTGATGAGAGAGAGATGGGAGACTTTACAAAGGGTTGTCGATGGGTGTCAGGCCTTGATGGCTGTGCTGAGGTGTTTTGATTTTTATCATGACAGGTATTTTAAGCAGGGGAGGGTCATGGTTGGATATGGGCTCACTTATTCATTCAGCAAACATAAAAACAATTTTATGTCACCTTTAATTTTGATATCATATCAAATTAATGAACATATGCAAGACTGGTAAAAGAAATCCTTCTTTATCTGTATCCCTTAATTGATTACAAGACACTGCATTTACTTCATTTTTTTTCATTCCTTCTCTCTCCAACAATATAAAAATGCATTATTTTTTATTATTTATGTATATTTCAATTATCTGTATAATTTATACTTTATTGTTCATTTATTATAATTATATATTTATGTTTTTATCATGTATGTGTATATATGAATACATACATGTATATGAATGCATATAAAATATTCATATTTCTGATCAATTTAAGAGTAAATCGGAGACATGGTACCTCTTTGCCTGTAAATACTTAAATGTGTATTTCCTTAAAAAAAAGATATACTCTTACTACAATACAATTCTGTCCCAATAATGTCTCTATAGCTCTCCTGTCTCCCTCGCCCTGTTCAGGGTCCAAGCCACAGATGGCATTTTGTTATCATGTCTCCTCAGTCTTCTTTAATCCAGAGCAATTCCTCTGCTTTATCTTTCTTGACCTTTGTGTTTTGAATGGTATAGGCCAGTTATTATGTTGAATATCCCTCCATTTGGGTTTATCTGATGGTTCTACATGACTGGATTCAAGCTATGCATGTTGGGCAGGAGTACCACGAAGTGAGGTTAGCATACCAGCGAGCACAGGCTGCGGGGACTGTCCCAGTGCTGGTGATGGAAGCTTTCGTTACTTGCTTGAGGTGATGTTCACCAGTTTCTCCTGTGAAATTACTGTTTTTCCCTTAGTAATCAATAAGTAATTTGTGGAGAGATACTTCGAGGTTTTGTAAACATCTTGTTCCTCATCAAACATTTAATCACTAATTTTATCATCATTGATACTTTTGAATCCATCATTTCTTCCATATTTATTAGTTGGCATTTTTCTGTAGGAAAGATCTTTCCCTTTTCCCTTTCTTTCTCTTTATCTCTCTCCTCCCTTCCTCCCTCCCTCCCTTCTTCTTCCCTTCCTTCATTACTATGAACTCATAAATTCTTAATTAATTTATTCAATGGGTTTAATCAATTTGTATATTTAATTTTGATTTTTTTTTTTTTTTTTTGTGGTACGCGGGCCTCTCACCGCTGTGGTCCCTCCCGTTGCGGAGCACAGGCTCCGGACGCGCAGGCTCAGCGGCCATGGCTCACGGGCCCATCCGCTCTGCAGCATGTGGGATCTTCCCAGACCGGGGCACGAACCCGTGTCCCCTGCATCGGCAGGCGGACTCTCAACCACTGCGCCACCAGGGAAGCCCTATTTTGATGTTTGAAATGTACAAGATTTGATCAGTGGGAGGTTCTCAGACTGGCTCTTGTTTCTTTTGACTTTTCCCCATGATTCTCTGAGCATTTGGTTACTATTGCTCTAGCAAGATGTTCCAGGCTCATTTTGTTCTTTCCTTGCCCCAGCCCTGGAATTAGTCATTTCTCCAAGGAGCCCTGCATCCTTTTAGTGGAGAATGGTATTAGAAACCAAAACCTGGGGCTACATGTGCTCCCTGTTACTGGTGTGTCATTGCATTTATGCCCTCTTAGCAAACAGAGGTAGGGTATACACTTATATGTCCATATTTATTTCTATAATAAAAAATAAAGCAAATTATTATAGGTTTTTAGAAAGAAAAACTCAAGTGATTGAGACAGAGAGTGAGAGGATAGGGTGGCTTAGATGGGTGGTGAGGGAGGGACTGTTCAAGGAGGCAATATTTAGAAAGACCTACAATGTGGAATGGATGGATTGGAAGGAGAGAGAGCCTGGAGATTCTTTCAATTATCTAGGAAATCATTACAAGGACCTGAAATAAGACAGGCAAGAGAGGAAGTAGAATCAGGTAGCTGGTTGAATGCAGAAGGTGAGGGAGACGAAGGAGGGAGAGAGACATCTCCAAGGCCTGTCAAGCTGAGCGTGTCCAAAACGGAATTTCTGCATTCTTGCTCGGCAGTGTCCTATTCATATGTGGTCCTCTCCAGGTATTTCAGATCTTATTGAATGGCTCCTTCATCTATACAGCTGCACAAGTCAGAGAGAGCTGGCAATCATCTTCAACACCTTTCTCTCTCAAAGCTCATATACAATTCACCACCAAGTCTGTTGATGTTCTCTTGAAAATCTCTCCCCACTCTGTCACTTCTCTCCGTCTCCACCAGTATCACTCTAGTTCAAGGCACCACTTTCATCTTACCGGACTACTGTGAGAACTTCCTAACTGGTCTACTTATACTCCCTCCAATTTGTTGTCACACAGCAGCCAAATGTATTTTAAAACACAACTCATGGGCTTCCCTGGTGGTGCAGTTGTTAAGAATCCACCTGCCAATGTAGGGGACACGGGTTCAAGCCCCGGTCTGGGAAGAACCCACATGCCGCGGAGCAGCTAAGCCCATGTGCCACAACTACTGAGCCTGCGCTCTAGAGCCCGCGAGCCACAACTACTGAAGCCTGCTCACCTAGAGCCCGGGCTCTGCAATGAGAGAAGCCACCGCAATGAGAAGCCTGCGCACCTCAACGAAGAGTAGCCCCCACTCGCCGCAACTAGAGAAAACCTGAGCACAGCAGCAAAGACCCAACACAGCCAAAAATAAATAAAATAAATTAATTTTTTAAAAAAAGCTTTAAAAAAAAACCCCACACAGCTCATGTCATTTCCCTCCTTAAAAATACTTCAGTTGCTTCCTATTGATCTTAAGCTAAAGATCAACCTCTTTAATAAGCCTACAAAGTCTAATTAGTCTGACCCCTGCCTCCACTCCTACACCCTCTCACCCAGCTTCTTTCTTCACCCTCTCTCCTGGCCTTGTCTCAGTTCCTTGGGCTTGTCAGTTGGCAAGACCACAGGCCTTTGCATTTGCTGTTCTTCTGCTTAGAACATTCTTCCTTCATGTCTTCACCTACTGAATTCCTACTTATATCTCAGCTCTCAGCTCAGCTGTCACTTCCATGATTAGGTCAAATCTCATTTTATAGGGCTTTACAACACCATGTACCACCTTCAAGGCTTTATCATAGTTGTGATTTTACATTTATTTACAATTTTTCATGATAATTAATGTTTACTTTTCCTATTTGATGAGGACTTTTGCTCATTACTTTATCCTAGTAGTTAGCATGTTCCTGACACATGTCACAAATATTTGTTGGATGGATGAATGAATGAATGAATGAATGAAGTTTTATCAGCTGAGCAACCAGCTGGTGGTACCATTCAGTAGAATAAAAATTCTAGGGGAGAAGTAGATTTGGGGAGAAAGATAATTCACTTTAGGACATGTTACATTTGAGGTACCTCTCAACCACGTCTGCCCCCCCGCCAAACATCTTACCATCTTCTGGGCAAACAAATTAGACTGTCATTCAAGAGCTTTGAGGGGACTGGTGATAGGTGTCAGCTAATTCCTGGGCAATTCTAAGGAGCTCCTGGAGAAGATAGCTAAATCACATGGCATCCCTGAGCTGTTACCCCCCTTTCTGGTTTGTAGAGGATACAGGAGATCTGAGGGGCCTCCAGGTGGTTTGAACTGGCTCCTTGGCTGCTACGAAGGATTTAACAAACTTTTATGAAGGCTCCTTGGAACTTGAGAGTTACTAGCATGATTCACATGGGTCAGGAATTGCCAACCTCCTCCCCACCCCTGAGACTGCACTAGATATAGGCCTAAAAGAGAATTCAGAGAGGGTCTTACTAAGCCCAGTGAGCTCTCCTTACAAAGATGCCAGTAGTCACTCCAGCTTACTCACTCCTGCATTCCTCACTCGTTCAATATCGATTTCACCTTCACTCAGTTACTTACCCGCCCAACCACATGTATCCATCCACAAACAAGAGTTTATGTTGGATCTGTAGCAGGACTCAGGGCTGATGAGTCACCCTCCCTGCCCTCTCCTTCGTCCCTCTTTCATATGGTCCTCACAGCCCAGGAGCCCAGATGAGGAGACATCAGGGTGGAGAGGTGTCACTTTACTGGTCAAAGGCCATGTGTGCTTGCAGGGTGTTATCAGGAAGAGAGGGAGATGCCACCACACCAACTGCTCCTCCTATTTCACCTCCTGCTTTTCTAGTGTCCCGTCCCCTCTTTCAATGGTGATGAGAGCTTAGGAATTAAGCTCCTTGATCAGATAGGTAGAAGGTGGTAGCTGGGCTCTGCAGAGATACTTGGGCCTCAGGCTTGAAAGGGAAAGAGAGACACAGCTCCCCAAGAGCCCCACCACGGAGAAGAGGACACTTTTGTTTTCTTCTTCATTTTCTACCAGGATTGCCCTTTTAACCCTGTGGAATTTGCAGAGAGGCTGGAGGGAGGGCAGGACAGTGGAATTTAAAATGTGGCATTTAGAAACCAGGCAGTAGAGTAATCCTGGCCCCGCCCCTCCAGAAGCTGCTCTTTCAGTTCTCTGAGGTTTGTCATTTACAAAGAGCCCCACAGAATGTGCGCTGTCCATCTGCCATGACATCAGACAGGGTTGGGGCTGAGCAGACATAGGACGATGGCAGCCACATCAGATAAGAGCATCTTGGAAAAGTGCCCAAAGATGCCCAGGATCTAAGTTACAGACTCATTCACTCATTCCCTCTCTCACTCATTCATTCAACAACGATCTACTTAGCACCTACTCTGTGCCAGGCATTGTTCTAGGCACTGGAGATACAGCAGTGAGCAAAACACATGCCCGAGTAGAATTGCTTTCTGATGTGGGAAGATAGTAAACAGGTCGATATATGCAAAGTGGTGCTGAGTGCTGTGGAGAAATATAAAGAATGGTAAGGGGGTTCCAAGGGTAGGAGGGGACTTGTACATTTATACCAGGTCAAGAGGTTCTCTCTGATATGCAGGTATTTAAACAGAGGCCAGGAGGCAGTGAAAGGGCAAGCTATGTGAATACTGGGGGCAGGAGCAGTCAGCACTTCAGGATTCTGCGTGCCCTGTGGTCTGGGGGGTCAGAGTAAGTTTCTAGGGGGAGGCCACGTTTAAGCTGAATCTTGATGTGTGGGGACAACAAGTCAGTCCTGAAGAATAGCAGGGAACTTGCCTTGAAGCGTGAACATAAGGGACATGTCGGGGAGAACAGTTTGGTAAGGCCCAAAGCGGCAGGGTAGGCTGGAAACAGGGTCTGGAGAGTCATGGCTGCCAGGCTAAGGAGTTCAGACCTGAGTTGAGGGACACTGGGGAGACATAATAGATTTTCAGCAAGATGTCACAATGAGAGCTGTGTTTTAGGCGGCTGAAACTAATATTAGAATAGGCTGGGGGCTGGGCAGCCAGCAAGAAGACAGTTGTCTTGGGTGAGCCTGCTTGGCCTTATGACCACCAAGGACCCTGAGGTTGGGGGGAATGCTGGGTGGCCCCAGATGCACAGCGGGCAGGGATACAGTGATGTAGGGGCTATAATGTCCGACAGAAGCAGCAGGTAATGTGAGTGGTCATCACTGGGACAAACCCCAGATTTCTCCTGTAACTCAAAGCTGTCTTTGAGCAAAGAACACAGAGCAGCCTGGGTTCTAGGGCAGAGCAAGCTAGAGAAAAGAGTTTGGGTCTCATCTCTGGCCACAAATGACTATTTTAGAAGCTTCTGGGGAGGGGGTCCTTAGATTGTAGGAACATTAGGTTCAGAGGAGAGCTTATCTAATCCAGCCCTCTCCTCTCACAGATGGGAAATTGGAAGCCCAGAAGAGGGGCATACATTGTCCAAGGCCATATAGAGCACGTGTGGTAGAGAAAGGTCAAGCATCTTATTTGAACTCATCTTGGAGGAATTACTATCTTATTTAATTACACACACACACACACACACACACACACACACACACACACACACACATATATATATATATATATATCTTTCAGTGGAAGAGGAAATTCTAAGAAAAAAGGAAATTGTTTTATTCATCGACTTTTGTATCATCTAGCTGCAGCCTGATACAGAGCAGATGCTCTCTTGACCTGGACCAAGGCTGTTGTTAGACTGGTCTCAGGTGTGGGAGCAGGAGCTGCCTGTGAGTAGGGGAGAGCCTGGCTCTGGATCTCCCTCACACCCATGTGGTCTGGCCTGCGACCATCTCTACCTCAGTTATACTCACAGCCCTCGGCAAAGGGACCATGGATGTGAGAGAGTGTGGGGGCTGCTGTCACAAGTGTGCCTGCCAAGAGGGAGAGGTGACAGGTGTGGTGAGGGGCTGGGTGTCCTGGGCCTGAGGCCACTGCAAGAGAGAGAGGCCCTGCCCAGCTTGAGAGAGCAGCCCACAGGGGGTTTCACAGCCGCTAGCTGGGCACCTGGGATGCATGTTTGTGGTGAAAGTGCAGTGCTTGGTCTGGCCTGTGGCTGGGCCCCCAGGGTTATCACCAAACCCACTTGTTTTCAGCCCAGGTTTTCAGCCCAACTCTGCTGTCCCAAGGAGCTGAAGGCCACAGTTTTAAGAAGAGGTCCTGTTCTTTCCCCACAGCATGCAAAAGTCTATGACTTAACAGCAGGATTTCAGATGGAATTGTCCTTTGATGTGCTTCCATCCTCACATTCAGGATCCTAGTCGGGGGGTGGGGGGGCTGAGCTGCAGACAGTTTCCTGAAAAGTCAGAGGGATTCAAGCTATAGCTCCTGCCAGCCCAGACCCCTGCATCTGTGCTGGATGAGTAATTGGTTCTTTTTTTTTTTTTTTTTTTTTTGTGCATTATTTTATTTAAATATCAAAAAATGCTGTGGTTCTTCTTCCATTTGCTTAAGTCAAATACATAATTAAGGCATTCTTTTTTTTTAATTCAGGTATAATCGACATACAACATTGTGTAAGTTTAAGGTGTACAATGTATTGATTTGATACATTTATATGTTGCAATATGATTCCCACTGTAGGGTTAGCGAACGCCTCTATCACCTCACATAATTATCATTTCTTTTTTGTGGTGAGAATATTTCAGATCCAGTCTCTTAGCACCTTTGAAGTTTATAATAAAGAATTGTCTGTAATCACCTAGCTGTGCTTTAGATCCTCAGAACTTATTTATCTGCTAGTTGTAATTCTGTACCCTTAAATAACATTCCCCCATGTCCTCACTGCCAGATCCCTGGTAACCACCATTCTACTCTCTGTTTCTCTGAGTTTGGCTTTTTCAGATTCCCCATATAAATGATCTCATACAATATTTGCCTTTCTCTGTCTGGCTTATCTCAGCACAATGTCCTCGAGATCCAACCATGTTGTCACAAATGGCAGGATATTCAGCCGTGAGAAAGGAGTGATTGGTTCTTACGCTCTCGGTCAGCACAATCTGTTTGTCTTGCACTACGGCGCTGGCAGAGAGACTTCCAGAGCAGAGTGAGTTACACGCATCAGCACACTGAACCTGTAGACCCAGGAAAATAAGTGTCCTGAGTTTGGCGTCCCTCAGTGAATGTCCTGGGGGAGGCAGTGGGGTTTTCTTCAGGTGTGGGGTCATCACCCTCTCGAAGGTAGCATCGTGGACTAGGCCAGGTTTTGAACAGAACCTGAGAGGAAGGGAAGAAGGAACTTAGATTCTAATCTGGGTTCAGCTACAAATTTACTCTGTGACTTGGGCAAATCGTTTGACCTCTCTGAACCCCAGTTTCCTTTTCATGAACCACAGGGTTGGAAAAGAGGGTTCCTGAGGACCTGTCCTATAATATTCCAGGTTTCTTGCTTACATAATACTAACAGGAATTTTGGTTAAGACCCTAACTTTGAGATTTCTATCCTCACCCAGGTCTCTTTTACTTTGCCTGAAATTCCGCCTTTGGTTCCTTTAAGAGGCTCTTATTTCCATATTGACTAACAAAATCCCTCTTATTTTTATGACCTTGTATAGGGATACAAAGCAGTGTAATCTTCTAGTTGTATTTCAGCCTTTATAACAACTGTGCCGGGTAATCAAAGATATATTATTTCCAGTTTGCATTTGAAAAAAGAGGCCCAGAGAGGTTAAGTAGTTTGATGAAATTCACAAAGTTAGCTGCTGGCAGAGCTAAGATGAGGCTGCAGGTTTCTTGACTGTTGGCTTATGTTCTTCTGTGCTACCCTTTGGGTTTGGAAAGGGAGTTCTAAAGACTGCATGGGATGGGGGTTTTAGTGTTCATCAGGTGGCACAAGTATCAGGATGACAGCATCTGCCCCCGCATACCTGTACCACGTAGGCTGAAGTGTTCTTAGCCTGGGGCAGCCCACCCAACCCAGGCACAGTAGTGAGGGTTTGTGCTGGCCGCTCTGCCTGCTTATGCAAAGGCAGGTCAGGGCAAAAAGCAGGCCCTCTGCAGCAGCTTTCTCACTGATGATCTTGTGTTCCTGACTGCCGTAGACTATTTTAGCAGGGTGGTGGGTATCCGGCAAAGCCCAGGTCTTTTTTTTTTTTTTTTTTTTTTTTTTCCTTTTTCTCCCAGCTTTATTGAGCTGTAATTGACATATAGCATTGTATAAGTTTAAGGTGTATAATGTGATCAGTTGATATACATATTTATTGTGAAGTGATTACCACAATAGGGTTAGTTATGCATCTATCATCACACATGGTTACCTTTTTATTCATGTGGTGAAAACTTTGAAGATCTATTCAATACTTTCTTAGCAACTTTCAAATATACAATACAGTATTGTAAACTATAGTCACCGTGCATACATTAACTCTCCAGAACTTATTCATCTTATAACTGAAAATTTGTACCCTTCAATCAATAGCTCCCCATATGCCCTAACCCTCAGCCCTTGGCAACCACCAATCTACTTTCTGTTTCTATAGTTCAGCTTTTTTAGATTCTACATATAAATGAGGTTATACAGTGTTTGTCTTTCTCCATATGACACTTTGCATAATGCTCTCAGGGGCTATCTATGTTGTCACAAATGAAAGGATTTCCTTCTTTTTTTATGGCTGAATAATATCCCATTGTGATATATATGTGTGTATATATATATATTTTTTTCTTTTCTTTTTCTTTCTTTCTTTATCCATTCATTCACTGAAGGACACTTAGGTGGTTTCCATGCCTTAGCTATGGCGAATAACGCTGCAAGGAATATAGGGGTGCAGATATCTCTTGGAGATAGTGATTTCATCTCCTTCAGACATACCTAGAAGTGGAATTGCTGGATCACATGGTAGTTCTATTTTGACTTTTTTTGAGAAAACTTCATACTGTTTTCCATAGTGGCTGCACCAATTTACATTTCCACTAATAGTGCACAGTGGTTCCCTTTTCTTCACATCCTCACCAGCGCTTGTATCTTGTCTTTTTGATAATAACCATTCTAACAGGTATGAGGTGATATCTCATTGTGATTTTGATTTGCATTTCCTGATAATTGGTGTTAAATACCTTTCATATACTTGTTGGTCATTTGTATGTCTTCTTTGGAAAAATGTCTATCCAAGCCCTCTGACCATTTTTTCAATTAGTTTTTTGTTTTGTTTTGTTTTGTTATTGAGTTGTATGAGCTTCTTATATATTTTGGATATTAACCCCTTAGCAGTTAAATGGTTTGCAAATATTTTTCCCAGTTTCCTGTAGGTTGCCTTTCACTTTGTTGATTGTTTCTTTTGCTGTTCAGAAATTTTTTGTTTGACATAGTCCCACTTGTTTATTTTTACTTCTGTTGCTTATGCTTTTGGTGTCAGATCCAAAAAGTCATTGCCAAGACCAATGTCAAGGGACTTTTATCCTAGGAGGTTTAGAGTTTTAGGACTGACATTTAAATTTTTAATTCATTTTGAGTTAATTTTTGTGAGTGGTAAAATGTAGGGGTCCAATTTCATTCTCTTGCATATGGATATCCAGTTTTCCCAGTACCATTTATTGAAGAAACTCTCTTTTCCCCTTTGAGTATTCTTGGCTTCCTTGTCAAATATTAGTTGACCATATATGCAGGGGTTTATTTCTGGGTTCTTGATTCTTTTCCATTGGTCTATATGTCTGTTTTTATGCTAGTCCCACATGGTTTTGATGCTATAGCTTTGTAGTATACTTGGAAATCTGAAAGTGTGATGCTTCCAGCTTTGTTCTTCTTTCTCAATATTGCTTTGGCTATTTGGGGTCTTTTGTAGTGTTATATGAATGTTAGGATTATTTTTAAAATTTCTGTTAAAAATGCCATTAGATTTAATGGGGATTACATTGAGTCTGTAGACAGCTTTGGGTAGTATGAACATTTTAACAATATTAATTTTTCTCCTCCATGAACATGGGCTATCCTTCCATTTATTTGTGTCTTCTTTAGTTTCTTTCCTCCATGTATTATAGTTGTCAGTGTACAGATATTTCACTTCTTTGACTAAATTTATTCGTAAGTAATTTATTCTTTTTGATGCTATTGTAAATGGGATAGTTTTCTTTATTTTTCAAGTAGTCTGTAGTTAGTGTATAAAAATGCAACTGATTTTTGCATGTTGATTTTGTATCCTGAAAGAAAAAAAAATTACTGAATTCATTTATTAGTTCTAACAGCTTTTTGGTGGAGTCTTCAGGGTTTCCTATATGTAAGATTATATCATCTGCAAACAGAGACAGTTTCACTTCTCCTTTATGGTTTGAATGTCTTTTATTTTTTCTTGCTTAATTGTTCTGGCTAGGACTTTTAGTACCATGTTGAATAGGAGTGGTGACAGTGGGCACCCTTGTCTTGTTCTTGATCTTAGAAGAAAAGCTTTCAAACTTTCACCATTGAATATGATGTTAACTGTGAGTTTGTCATATCTGGCCTTTATTATGTTGATGTATGTACCTTCTATACTCAATTTGTTGAGAGCTTTTCTCATGAGAGGGTGTCAGATTTTGTCAAATGCTTCTTCTGCATCTATTGAGGAACATATGGTTTTTATCCTTTTTTCTATTAATGTGGTATATTATATTTATTGATATGTGTATGTTGAACCCTCCTTACATCTCAGGATAAATCCCACTTGATTATTCAAACTGAATTTAACAGCACATTAAAAGGATCATATACCAGGTCTTCTTAATTAACCTTCCATTTCTCATTTTCAGAAGCTTTCTCATATGCTTGTCCTGGAGATGGGCTGGGCTTTTCTGTCTGCAGAAGGGGGTTCTGAGAGCAACCCTCTTAGCTGTTTCTCTCTTGCCCAAACCAGCTCAGTCTTTGCTCTGGGGCAAGAGGGAGGCTCTGGGGCAAAAAGTTTGGGCAACAAGGAGCTCTCCCCTCATATACCAGGCAGGAACAACAGTGGGAATCACCCCCAACCCCTCCCAATTCACTTTCTGCTTATGCTTTGGGATGTACGTATGTGCTTTCACTCTGTCTCTCCTGTTTCCCCCTCCTCTCTCATTAATCAAGTTTCCACACTTGCTTTGGTCTATTTTGGGGCTTGCTATTCAATTCTCTAAACTTATTCCAGGGTCAATATCACATTGTATTTACTGTTTGAAAATAAATCTTACTATCTGGCAGGAAAAGTCCTCCCAATTTCTTTATTTTTTCAGGAGTAATCTTGGGTTTACTCATCAAGGGCTAGGAAAGAATCTTGTGGGGATTTGATTGGGATTGCATGGAATCCATAGGTCAATTTATGGTGAATTGACATTTTCCTGTCTATATACATGAAATACCTCTTCATTTATTTTGGCCTTCTTTAATACCTTTTAACAATATTTTATCATTTTCTCAATAAGGGACTTGCGCATTTTAAGATTAATTTTTGTATACCTTATATATCTTTGTTGCTTTTGTTAATGCCCTCTCTTCTTAATTTCATTTTATTTTTGTGCTGGTGTCTAGGACTATACTTGACTTTTGTATATATATTCTTAGCCACCTTTCTAAGCCTTTTCATGAATTAAAATAATTTCTTTGTAGATACTTTTGGTCTTTCCACATTGGTAATGACGGTAACTTGCTAGTTCCTGGTACATTTTTATAGGAATTAGGGAAAGATACCATGTCTGGGAAGACATAGACCCATGGAGAGTTGGCTTGCCATGTGAACTGCAGGTCTGTGTCTGGTGGACCCAGCCCTGTGTAGGGTGTGTTGCTGAGTGGTCACAGCAGAGGCCGACTTCACCCTCCACTCACCCCCTTGGCTGTGTGCTGTTGCAGAAACCCTGTGGAAAATCATATCAACTGTGAATAATGACAGTTTTGTTTCTTTCCATTCTTATACATTTTCTTTTTTTCTACACTAGCTAAGATTTTAATACAATAATGAATAGAAGTTGGTGGCATTTTAATTCTGTTTCCGATCTCACAGGAAATGCTTTCAACATTAAATATGTTGTTCCTGTATATTATTTTCTCAATAGATGCCCTTAATTAGTTTAAGGAAGGTCTCTTTTACTCCACGTTTTCTAAAGGTTTTGTTATGAACGGCTGTTGAATTTTATAAAATTATTCTTCTCCATCTTTTGAGATAATCAGAAGGTTTTTCTTCTTTTACCTATTAATGTAGTGAGTTTCATTAATCTATTTTCTAATGTTAAAGCAGCCATGTATTTTTAGGCTAAACCCAACTTGGCCATGATTTATTATTCTTTTTATATATATAGCTGGATTCTGTTTACTAATATTTTATTTATTATATTTTTGTCTATGTCTATACATGAGGTTGTCCTAAAGATTTCCTATCTTGTGTTCTTTAGTTTCATTATCAAAATTATGTCAGTCTTTCCTTTGAATGATAGAAACTCATCTGTGAACTTCTCTGTGCCTGGTGTTTTCCTTAAGGGAAGAGTTTTAACTATTGATTAATTTATTCAGTAATTATAGATCTATTTCTTCTTGAGTCAGTTTTGGCAAATTGTATTTTTATAGGAATTTATCTGGTTTATTTATGATTTCAGTGATATTGCAGAATATTCTCGTCCATATAATATTATCCATCATATTCTTTTATTTCTGCTGCATTTGTAGTAATAGATTCGCTATTATTGCTAATATTGATTATTCTTGTTTCCTTTCTTTTTTCTGATATTTTTCTGATCTTACCAGTAGTTCATCTATTTTGTTTTTGAAAACTAACTCTATTGGTCATTTCATTTGTGTTTCTGTTTTGTTTTGTGTTTTTGCAGTGTTTTGTTTAATGTTTGCTTCCATCTTAACTATTTTTCTCTTGCTACTTTCTTTGAAATTATTCTCTTCTTTTTAAAATTTGTCATGTTGTTAGAAGTTAGAATTCTTCCAATTTTCATATTTTCTAATTTAAGCATGCAATTTTTGCTCTTATTTTACTTATCAGTATACTATACGATTTGTTTTTTTAAATTTTTTAGTACTTTAAAAATATTTATTTATTTTTATTTATTTTTGGCTGCATTGGGCCTTCGTTGCTGTGCATGGGCTTTCTCTAGTTGTGGTTGAGCGGGGGCTACACTTTGTTGCTGTGCACGGGCTTCTCATTGCGGTGGCTTCTGTTGTTGCAGAGCATGAGATCTAGGCGCATGGGCTTCTGTAGTTGTGGCATGTGGGCTCAGTAGTTGTGGCTTGTGGGCTCTAGAGTGCAGGCTCAGTAGTTGTGGTGCATGGGCTTAGTTGCTCCGTGGTACATGGGATCTTCCCAGACCAGGGGTTGAACCCATGTCCCCTGCATTGGCAGGCGGATTCTTAACCACTGCGCCACCAGGGAAGCCCCTATACTATATGATTTTTATATGAGTGTTTTCATAAGCATTATGTTTATTTTCTAATTTCTGTTATAATTTCTCCTTTGACATATGACTTGTGTGTTTAAAATATCCAAACATATGGAGGTCTTCATATTGGGGCAGAGATTACAATCTGTAGGATACCAGTCATTTGAAAATTGCTGAAACTTGCTTTAAGATACAGCCACTAGTCATTAAAAAAAAATCATGACTCATGAATCCTTGAAAAGAATGTGTTTTCCTGATAAGTTGAATGCAGTGTTCTATTCATAAACATTAACTCTAACTTAATTGTGACATTCAAATTTCCGTATCTTTACTGATATTTTTTTGGCTTAAGCTGTCAATCAATGACAGAATTGTGTTGGAATCTCCATCTGTGATTCTGAACTCATTCATTTCTCTTTGAAATTTTATCAGTTTTTACTTTGTATATCTGTATTATTGTTATTATGTACATCATTATTATATCTTCTTGATGGGCTGAACTTTTTATTTTTATGTAGTGCATCTCTTTACCTCTATAATGCTTATTATCTTAAACTTTGTTTTGTATCATATGAATACATTAGCACCAGAATTGTTTAGGTAAATATTTCTATGGTGTATCATTTGTTGTCTTTAACTTCAAGCTGTTTTGGGTGTTTTGTTTTAGGGATATTTCTTGTAGCCAGCACATAGCACACTTTCTCTCTTTCCTTCTCTCTCTCTCTCTCTCTCCCTCCCTCTCTTTCTCTTTTTTTTCTCCTTTTCTCTCTCTGTAATGCATGCTTTATAATCTTTGCTTACAAGTGGCTGGTTTAGTTTCTCTCTTCTTACTGTCATTACTATTATTCACTGATACACCCCCACCCCACACTTCTTTCCTCTTTTGGAATTTTTCTATTACTTGTTTTTTTCCCCATCTGCATATTTGAAGGGTAATATCTATCTCTACCTCTATGTGTATTCTTTTGGTTGGTTACCCTAAATGTTATAGCATAAATAATAACCTAATAAGGCTAAAGTTAATTTACATTTCTATTTTCCTCCTCCCAAATAAAAGAAAATTAGGCGGCTTCCCTGGTGGCGCAGTGGTTGAGAGTCCGCCTGCCGATGCAGGGGACATGGGTTTGTGCCCCGGTCCGGGAGGATCCCACATGCCGTGGAGCAGTTGGGCCCGTGAGCCATGGCCACTGAGCCTGTGCATCTGGAACCTGTGCTCCGCGAAGGGAGAGGCCACAACAGTGAGAGGCCTGTGTAATGCAAAAAAAAAAAAAAAAAAAAAAAAAAGAAAATTAGAACACTTTAACTTACTTTAGTCATCCCCTTCTGAATTTACATATACATATTTGAGATTTCTCTTTCTTTCCTTATCCCACAAATGAGGTATTATTATTGTTTCTTACAGTCAAGGTTTGTTTGTATTTACTCACATAGTAAACATAAGTTTGCTCATCATTCATTCTTATATATCAAACCTTCCTCTGACATTACATTCTTTCTGCCTGAAATAATTCCTTTAGAATTTCCTTTGTTGTGAGATTTTTACTTGTTTGAAAATGTACTTATTTCCTTCTTATTCTTGAAAGAGAGTTTCTTTGGGGATAGAATTTTAGGATAATTATTTTCTGTAATCAAATATTTTTCCACTCTCTCCTGACTTTCATCATTGTTATTTAATGGTCACCTGTAAATCGAATTTCTCTCTTTCTCTGTCTGTCTGTCTGTCTGTCTGTCTGTCTCTGTCTCTCTTTTTACCTTTGGATGCTTTCAAAACTTCTCTGTCTTTTGTGCTCTTTAGTCTTATGAGTTATCTAGGGTATGTATATCTTTTGCTTTTTTCCTGCTTGGGATTCATTGGGATTTCTGGATTTGAAAGTTGTTTTGTCTTTCAAAAATTTTGAGAAATGTTTCAGTGACTATTTTTTGGATATCACTTTTCCCCCATTCTCTCTCTTATCTCCCTTTAGAAATCTAAGTAAATACTTGTGAGGCTGTTTTATTTTCTAGTCCTTAGCTTTAGTTCTCTCGTATTTTTTGTCTCTTTCTCTCTCTGGGCTGCATTTTAGATTATTTCATTTGTTTTGTCTTTTAATACACCAATCCAATCTTTAGCTGTGATTAATCTGTCCAGTGAGTTTTTCATTTTAATTATTATATTTTAAATTTATATAAGTTCTATCTGGTTCTTTCTGAAATCTGCTTGATCATATTTTATAGCCTCTGTTCCTTGAAAATGTTTCCAAGACTGTCTTTTATTTCTTGAAACTAAATTTTCTAATCGAGTTTTTTCCCTTCATAGATAATGTGAATTCAGGCTACAAACCTTTCTGAAGGTCATATTGTGGTCATTAATTCTCAGGAGAGACTTTACTTCCCTTTAACCCAGCATCAAAGTTGAGAAAGACAACTTTTCTTGCACCTTCTGAATAGGAGATTTATTTCTCATTCACCTTTGCATTGGGTTTCTGACCTTCTAGACCACTATTTTATTGTTTCCCTAGCCCCTAGGCTTTGTCCCTTGTCTGCAATACCCCACACCTACATGGAACAGAAGCTTAGGGAATACAGCATTCAGCAGATATTCTCAGGGCAAAAACTGCCTTCAACTCTTGCTTGTTATTCTTGGTTCCTGCTTTTGCTTTCCTTTTGGTTTCTCCAGATTTCCTACATTTTTGCCAGCTAAGTGATACATTTTAAAAACATCTTTATCAATCCTTTAAAATTCTTCTTATGAAGAAGTATTTTAGGATATATGTTGTACCATATTGCTGTACATAAAATTCCTGTGTGAACTTTCTCTATAAGAAGAGAAATCAATTATCAAGTAAAAATCAGATGCTAAAACATAGTGGCATAGTATGGATTTCCTTAAAGAGAGGGGAGAGTCGTTACCCTCACTCAACTTACTACCTATGTACCGTAGCAAATTATTGAACCTCTGGATCTTCATTTCCATGTCTTCAAAATGGGGTAATAGTAGTACTAATTATTTTGAAATTTTTTTGAGAAATAAATTAACTTATAAAAATAACCTAGACGTGTACTTGACATACAGTTAAGTGCCCAATACCATATTTCATTAAATTTAAAATGCCACAGATTGTAAGATGCCCTGTAACTTCATTAAAAAGAAAACATGCTTTCAATTAAACTATGACACAATGCAAAGATGCCATTGAGTGAAATTATATCCCAATTTCATACGTTAAAATATGAAAAAAATGCATCTTAGAACCATCTGACAATACTAAATTTTGGCTCTTATTATGAATGGATACATATGAGCAAAGACTACAGTGATTGAGAAATGGAACCTTAGTCTCAATTGATAGGACTTTAAATGTTTGTAGGTATTTATTTCATTCTACCATTACCTCATCAACTTCTGGACTCTGGCTGTATTGTGCATTAATTAGAGCCCGTGTCCAGAAGGCTAATTGTCAGTAGACAAACACAATATTCTACCATCTTCTCCAAGACTGAGGAAGAAGGGGAAAAACATATTTATTGAGAGACCTCTGTGCCTAGCACACTTATGAGTGACTTAAATATCATATTTACTTTAATTTTCACAATTAGGTTAATTAAGATTAGTTGGTGCAACAAACAACCCCCCAGATATTAGTGACTTAGCACACTATGTTTATTATTTTTTTTATTTTATTTTTTTTTTGCGGTACGCGGGCCTCTCACTGTCGCGGCCTCTCCCGTTGCAGAGCACAGGCTCCGGACGCGCAGGCTCAGCGGCCCTGGCTCACGTGCCCAGCCGCTTGGCGGCATGTGGGATCCTCCCGGACCGGGGCACAAACCCATGTCCCCTGCATCGGCAGGCGGACTGTCAACCACTGCGCCACCAGGGAAGCCCCTATGTTTATTTCTTGCTTACTACACGGACTGATATGGGTTGGGTGACTCTACTTCGAACTGTGATTCAGGACTCATCTTCTTCCATCTTTTGGCTTTGCTATATTGGCCTTTCCAGATGCTCTGGCATCACTCAGGATACAGAAAGGGGAAGAGAGAGGACCAGGAAGAAAGCATACCTTTCATTACAATATGATTTAAAAAAATTTAAGACATCAGAGTTTGATTTATTCCTAGTAACTTGTTGGAGGAAGAAATTACTATAGGTTAGGGTGGTTGGAGGCCTCCCAGATGAAGTAGGATTAAAGCTGAGTCCTGAAACATTGATATTACTTAGAGATAGAAAAAGAGAGTTGAGGAGATTTCAGTCTGGATGTGCTGGAGTGGCATGACCAATGCGTAGAATTACGGAGGAGTAAGATGTTTTTGGAGAACCATGAAACACTCTCTTGGGGAATGACTAACATTTATTGAGCTCCTACTCTGTGCTAGACACTGTGTAAAGTACTGTTCAGGTGCTACTGTGATATATGGCTTCCTAAACATAATTGAGCCTCAATAAGACAGCATTCTACTAATGGGCTGTTTTTCATGTTTGACCCACTCCGTGCCCCAATTAATTAATTCAGATAATCATATTTGGAACATGTGGTCCAAGTACCCGACACTCCACCCTCACATAGAGGATTCTTTATCTGAGGACGTTATGATAATGACAGTAGGATTTGTTGAGAATGACTGTGTTGTGCTCTCACTCTGGGTTATTCTATTACAGTCAGTGGCCCTAGAATGGGTTCTCGTTCCCTGTCTTTTTTTCCTTTTCATTAGTGAGATGCTGAGAACCCTTTGCCATTGTGGCTGAGCCAAAGTTCTGGTTCAGTCTGGACTCTCCTTCAAATGTTCCACACTACTTGAGTCACATAGGGTATGAACTGGGATCTTAATTGTTTCTTCATGGCCAATGTTACTGATTATAGAAAATGTCTTAGTGTCGTTGTTTGTGCTTATTCAAAGCATGGTCTCTATGTATGAGGTCTTTATCAAATCTCCTCCATGGGAGGCTTTTCTTCTTCTCAATATATGTGATATATCCTGCTTTTTAATCCCCTTTAGTGTGAAGCAGCTCTTTGGGCCCAAGGTCTGGGTAGGAAATGGATCTTTCCTTAGGCACAAAGATAGATATCATGAGACTTCCTGTGTGACATCTTTAACTTGTCTCCCTGGCTCAAAGTAGTTATGGTATTGTTATTTTACTTGCTCTTATAAGCATCATGCAGGGTACATGATTGTATGTGATTCTTACAACAACCCTGAAAATAGATTCAATTCCCATTTTCCAGATGAAGAGGCTGAAGGTCAGAGAGCCCTAGTAAGAGACAAAACTGGGATTGGGATCCCAGACCTGAGCTTTTGGATTTCCGTAACCTCATCATGCTACTTTCCAGATGTTATTGAGTAACCTCCAGTTTGGAGGATTTGAGAAGGAAATAAAATCAGAGAAGGTCGGACTATCATGGTTGTTGATGTAGCACTATGGTCTGCTCATGGCTTTAGAAGTAAGAGAAAATGACATTTGTGAAACTGCAAAAGAGTGTACCCTTTTCTCTCTTCTGTCCTCTTTCCCAAGGGTATATAGACCCCCCTCAAGCTGGGTCCTCATCATGACTCAGAGAGGGAAATAGCTTGCCCAGTGTGACCTCTGAGCGTGATTTATGAAACAGGATGTATCCAAATTTTCACCACATTGGAGCTATTCAATTTTCTCTAATGGCCTTTATCTGAGAGTTATGTCTATTCGTGGCAGCCACGACCAGTAAGTCATTAGCTTAAAGTATACTGATTGTTAATTTTAGCATCCTGGGCCCTGGGCCCAGTGAGAGAGGACTCTTGCTTTTGCGAATTGAAGCTAAAGAACATTCGAGCAGTTGGCTGACATTTACATCAGGAAAAGTTAGAAAGAAGGGATAGTTGAAAAGTTAATGAGTAAGAAGCAGTTGACTAGCTGGACATAGTTCAGGAGGTGGCAGAATGGCCTCCGTTTGGCTGCCTCTCTACGGGTACTGTTTTCACCAGAAGAGAAATGGAACCAATCTTTATATCAAGCACCCCTGGGTGCCAGGTACTTCATATATGTGATCTTACTGATCTGCACAGCAGTGCCATGAGGAAGGAACCATCACTTCCATTTCAACCTTATGATATAGGAACCCCACTTTACAGATAAGGAAACCTACTACCCAAGGTCACACAACTAATAATTGATGGAGTTGGGATTTGAACCTCGGCAGTCTGCATTCTTAACCAACAGAGGTCTGGATGGTGGTGGCCCAAAGGCCCAGCCAAGCCTGCCTCAGGGGCCGCATACCACTTAAGGTCTTGGAGGTCTGGGGGCACCACCAAGCCACCTCTGGGGGCTTGGTGCTCCTCTCATGGGCATGTGGGGTGTCAGAGCCCTGGCGCTGGGAAGGGCCCACCTTGAGTCACAGGATGGGGGCATCCATGGCTTTCCTGGATCCAGGAGCCTGGACCACCCTACAGGAGTGTCTCTCACGCTCCTTCAAGGGAGGCTGCTGGGGGTTGGCTTTGACAAGTTGGAGCCATTTGGGGGATGGGTGGTCATGTTAATCAGGGACTGGGACACATGGGCCTCAGCCAGGAAAGCTTGATGGGACTCTTTTTCCTCCAACCTTTGGGGACTCATGGGCACCTCTGAGTCAACCTGCCTGTCCCATTCCAAGGCTGAGCTGAATCAGACTAGGAATCCCTGGAACTTCCCTGTTTACTGTCCATTCCCCTTTGCTTGGTAATCATAGCAAAGGAGAGAGAGCAGGTGTAATTATTTCTGTTTTACACATGGAGAACTGTGGCGCCATTGATTTCCTAGGGTAAATCGCTCTGAACCTGGATGGGTCTCTTCAGACTCTTAACAGGCATAGCCTTCTTTGGATTTCCCATGGGAGGAGTTTATGGGGGTGAGGAGACCTGGGTGCAGGCCCCAGGTGTAGCTCAGCTTACTGTGTGACCTCAAGCAGATTTATCCCCCTCTCTGAATGTCTCTCTATCTGTCCATGCTGACCTCTCTGTGCTTCAGTTTCCTTGTCTGAAAACTGGGGACAATAATAGTAACTTACTTCATAGAGTTATTTTGAGGATTAACTGTAAAGCATTTAGAACAGTGCTTGACACACAGCACCTAATGAGTGTTTCTCCCTCAACTCCTCCTCATTTTTGTATTATTATTATTATTATCATTATTATTATTATTATGAGGGAGTAATCGCTAATGCTTCCTATTAGTTCTAATACCCTAAGATTATGATGTGAGCTCCTCCAAGAAGGCTGCCTGGATTTTGGCTGGCAGCTATGGTCTTACCCCTGTCAAGTTCATGGACATGTTCGTGCATATGGGATTCCTGTTACTTTCCAGGTACGGGCTGGAAAGTAGATGTATCCAGTTAATCAGGTGGAGGCTTGGGATCTTGTCTGTGCTTTACTGAAACTATTCTGGCCCCAGAATTGAGGAGCAGGGCTGAGGTCTGTGTGGGCCCCCTCTGCCTGATGCACAGTCCTCCTGGGCTGTCCATCCAGGCTTTTCAGGGCCTGAGGGGACAAGGCTGGCTCTGTGAGCCCTGAGGTCTGTTCTGCCTACTTGCTGGGCTCCTTCGTCTGACAGCTGTGAGGGGCCCTTGGGGCCTCCTCCAGGGAGCCAGCGCTCTCTATATTTCATGAGGCTCGGTCCATTCAGCAGGGCTGGGTGGCAGCCTGCTTGGTTTCTTGCATCTCCCCTGGGAATAAGCGTTTTTAAAGTATCTGATCACTGCAGGAGGCTGGCCGCCACAGCTGTCAGTACTGAAGTATCTCTGATGACTATTGCCACCCATGGGAGACAGGTCACACAGAGGCCCGGAGAGGGAGTGAGGAGGGAGGCCCATTGTCGTTACTTCACAAAGCTCACTGCATCCCTCCTTTCCACCCCCATGTCCCCACCTCTCCAGCTCTAGGGCTTTCGGGGTCCCCCGGGAGATTGTATTTGTAAATGAACTCTGGCTGCTGGTCTCATTCCCTGAGGCCCACCCACCCCACTGTTCACCATGGGAGCTGAAATTCCACTCTGATTATTTCACTCTCCTGCTCAAACACCTTCAGTGGCTCCCATCATCCACAGGATAGAATCTAAAGAATCAGTTCCTTTTGTATATAGGACTGTAGAGGCACCTTCCCTCCAGCCCCTGGGAGAGTCCCTAACACCTGCTCCATTTTCTGGTCTCCTTGCTATGGCTCACACTGCTCTCCTGACACTGAATGTCCTTGTCCCATCCTCACCCGGCAAAATCCCACCCTGCATTTAAGACTCACCTCCTCTAAGAAGTCTGGACTATTCTCCAGCTGAAAGTGACCAATACTTTTTCTGTATTTCCATGCCACTGGGATAGCTTTCTCTGAACTCTACCACCAGCGCAGAGGGCTCCAGCCTTCTGGAAACACTTGCAGTTCCCCAAACTTACCATGCTCAGGATTCTGTGCCTTTTGCACGCCCTTCCCTCTGCCAGCACAGACTTCCTTCCCACCCCTTCTCCTTCCCTTATTCCCACATTCTTCTCTCAGCTTTGGGAGCATGTCCTGAGAAACCTTCCATGACCCCTCCCACCACCTTCCACTCTCACCTACTACTGCTTGGAGGCCCTCTGGACCTCCCTTAGCATCCCCTTGGTTATACCTGTTGTGGTAGTTTCCGTGCAGCTTTGGGACTGTCTGTTGGTACACCTGTCTGTCTGGAGAACCTGATTAGCATGGAGCTGGGGGTAGGGAGAGAGGCTGCCCAGGGGTACCACCAGACAGGGAGGACTGCAAAAACTCAGGAGAGGCAGGTGGCTTTGTCTCATGGGTGTTAGGAAGCAGAGCCCTTTCCACGCAATGTGTATGGTTGCAAAAGGCCCTCCGACCTTTGTCTCACTGAATTCTCTGAACAGCGTGGTGGAAATAGGTACCTTTGTCTTCGGTTTCCCAGTGCGGAAGCTGAAGTTCCTTCAATAAGAACTCACCTAGTCAATCAACAAGTGTTAATTGATCTGATTGTTATGTACCAGGCGCTGTGTCAGGAAGGGAGTGGGGTGGTGGGAGTGGGGAGGAGATACAGCGGAGAGCAGGTCAGACCTAGCGCCCACCCCTGGGATGATCCTCAAGGGAGAAAGACGTTAAGCACTAATTTCACAGTGAATTGTTTAATTATAATTGTGATAAATTCCATGGAGGAGAAATAATGAGGGGGTAGGGTATTGTATGATGAGGGACTTGACTGAATCCCTGGGTCGGTGCCTCTCCTACCCTCCCCCCCAGCCCCCTTCCCCAGCTCCCATTCCTCTCTCTATTGCTGCTGCTGGAGCTTAACTGCTTTCCACGATATTTGCTGTTCTGCTCCCGTTGACAGCCCTAATGGTTTCTGCAGATTAAACAATCCCAGCCCTGTCTTGAGCTGTACTCGGCTTGGCCCATTAGACAACGGCAGAAGCCGCCCTTGCTCCTGGTTCTAATTGAATAATTTACTGTAAATAGCCTTCATTTCCTCCAGAGCCCAAGCTGGCTCCTTAGCCAAATGGAGGTGAGCAAGGGCTGCCTCTAATGGGATGCAGGAGCAGAAACGAGCAGTTGTCCCAGCAGGCATTGAATTAAATCAGAGACACTTAAGGCTTCAAGTCTTTCTTGAAAACGAGCCACTCCTGGTAGGGAGACACAGCCAAGAGCCCTGCAGAACCCAGGCTGCCAACTCCGGGGTAGGATTTCCAATGAATTAGGAAGGCCCTTGGGCTGGGGGTGGAGGTGATGGAGTTTCCTCTTTCCTGCTCACTCCTGCAGGTGTCCTTTTCACCTCTCTCATGGGCAAGGTAGCATCTCTGCCTGAGATATATTTCTCAGCTCTTCCTTCCATGAGGAAGTATACTCCCACTTTGAGGATAAGGGAGTGTTATGAGTGATCCCATTTAATGCTCATGAGGCTCCTAGGAGGCAGGAATAATCAGAGGAACCACATTCATGAGTGTTGATGCTTTTCCCAAGGTCATGTACTTATCAGGCACAGAATCAGGATTTGAATCCAGATCTACCAGACTCCAAAATTCAAGTTCATTCTGCATTCCCAGTGAGGACAGATGGCATGGGGCAGAGGGGTTACCTTGAATTCATTCTTGGTTTCCTGACATGCTGAGCAGCTTTGGAGGGGTTCTACTCTCTCTGCTCAATAGGAGGAGTCTGGCTTAAGGCAGTGGGAGGGGGCAGCCACCCAGCACGCTTGAAACAGGTCTCTCTACAAAGCTGGTGACACTTTATTTATTTTTAACATCTTGGTTGGAGTATCATTGCTTTACAGTGGTGTGTTAGTTTCTGCTGTATAACAAAGTGAATCAGCTATACATATACATATGTCCCCATATCTCCTCCCTCTTGCATCTCCCTCCCACCCTCCCCATCCCACGTGGCCCTCTAGGTGGTCACAAAGCACCGAGCTGATCTCCTTGTGCTACGCGGCTGCTTCCCACTAGCTGTTTTCCATTGTGTAGTGCATGTATGTCCATGCCTCTCTCTCCCTTCGAAAGCTGGTGACACTTTAGGCTTTAGCTGGGACTGTGGCTTCCCATCCCCTGATCCCTTTAGGACCCATAAGTCTGTCCTTACGACTCACCAAAGGAACCAACCAATGAGCAACAGGAGAGACGCCCCCACTGTCTGTGCCCCTCTTCCTCCCACCATTTGGGTGCAGTGTTTGGATGCTTCATTTTTTGAGCACTGTTCTGTCCTCTGGCTGTGTCACTGAGGTCCGACACTTAATGAAGCTGAAGGACTCATGGTTTTGGAGGTGGGAGCAGTGGGAGGCGCTGGTGAGAGGGAAGAGGGCTCAGCTGTGTGTGAAGGGTAGGGGCTGGGTGTTGCCCCCATGGAATGGAGTCAGGCTTCCTGTTAGCAAATGCTGGACCTGTGTCACTTTTGTTGCTCTTATCATCTTCACCTGCTCCAGCACCTCATCTCCCCTCTGATCGTAAAACCTGGATACCAGTCCTCCGTCACCTACCAGCTGTGTGATCTGGGGCAGTGCATGTAGTTCCACTGAATTTCAGAGGTTTCATCTGCAACAAGGGGATGATGATAGTATTAAATGAGTTAAGACTATATGAAGCATTTAGAACAGTGCCTGGCACATAGTACACACTCAAAAAAATTAGCAATTATTATTATTATTCTTTGCACTTTTATAACATCAGCCAGATTAACTCTTGATAGTCCCTATCTCACCTTCCAGATTTTCTCTCTTACCTGTTCCCCATACCTAGTGAATATGAGCTGTGGCTCCTCTGAGAGCTAATCTGATTCCCAATCCCAGCTTCAACCATGTAGGTGCACAGTCCCACACTGAGCAAGATGGGGTTTCAGACATCCAGGAGTTTGTCCCATTGAGGGAAAGAGGCATAAATAATACAGTCTGTGCATAGGGCAGTGATACACGTGCAGCCCAGATGTCCCCAAGAGGGCTCTCCAGCCTCTGGGAACACGTGCAGTCACATGAACCAAGGGTTTGTTAGCAGGCAGCCTCCACTGGCCTAACTGCTGGGAAGCTGTGGATGAAATGGAGGCATGAGGACATCTCAGCCGGATGTTTTAACAAAATCAAGATATATTAGGTTTATTGCATCCCCCTCAGCTGAGAGCCCAGCGGTTGCTAATGAAAAGGTAGAAATTGTTGGAGCATGATTTGTTCCATCTGGGTTCTAGCTGGCTTCTCCCTGATGGGCTCACAGGCCAGCGATTAGGAATCTGTTCTAGAATTTCGTGGTCACCAAGATGTGTTTCTGGAATCTACCTCTTGGAAAATCAGAATATTCTCCTGCATTCAGGGACCCTTTCTCAGGGTCCCCCAGATACAATTTGATCAGATCCAGGAGGTCCTCCAATATTCTAGGGTGTGCTCACAGAATCCTAACTTGTTCACACTTTAAAGGGCCTTGGAACTTCCTGTGTCCTCAAACTTTCCTTACTGTCACTTGCCTTAAGCTTATTCCCTCTTCAGCCTTTTTGCTCTGCCCCCTTTCTTCTCCATGATGAAGATGGAGCTAAAATAAGATCTGCTTGCTCACTGAGCTCTGATCACGTCAAAGCATTCACTCTGAGATGGTGGTATTTCCCTTTTTGGTTCTTTCATCAAACACATTGAAAACGGAACAAATACCTCATCTTGTTGTTTCCAGCTTTTTTCTTTTGTGCCGTTCTCTTCAGGCTGCTGACTCACTGGGTTCCAAAAATATACCTTCTCAATAATGAAAATAATGAAAGTAATAAAAATCGTGATATCCTGATGATAAAGAGTCCTCAAGGAGCACTGTTATTGTGCTAGGTGCTTTACATGCTGTACCTAATTTTCTGCATCTCCCCTGGCAAAGCTGACCACGGGGCTGAACACAGCGCAGACTCTCAGGACGTAATAATAACTATTTATTTAGCTCTCAATCTGGCCTGACACTTCTGCATTCCTGATCTTATTTCATTGTTATAATAGCCCTGTAAAACAGATATTATTATTCTCAGCTGCAGATGAAGAATTAGGGCTCAACATAAATGTATTAAAATTTCATTCCACTCATTATTTCTACAGACATATCTAGTGTTTGTTAAGTGCCCAGCCCTTGAAACCAAGTGGTCCCTGCCCTCCAGGGTCTCACAGTCTAGTGGGGTCTGCAGAGCAGGGAACAGGCAGTGACAGTGAGTCTCTGGAATGATCTAAAGCCCTAGTTTATTCTGGGCTTCTTCCTCCCTATACTTTTCAGATTCACATTTTTTGTCTTTTATTCCAAGCATCACAAGGGGTACTTTATGTCCAGCCACATCACTGTTAATTAAAGTCCTCCTCTGTTCTTTTCTCATAAGGGTCACTTTTAATCATAGTGTAAGAGTTTAATTTTTCTGGGCTTGAATTGCTGCCCTCCTCAGCTGTATCCTCCCACAAGTTCATACTTGTGTTTTCTCTGAATGTCTTGAAATCTGCTGTCCTCAAGCTCAGGATATGACAAGTGACAGACAACCATCTCTTGACTATTGCTTTACCCAGGCAAAGGTGACAGAATCTCCATTTTCCTCAAGGAGGACTTCTTCATTGGCTTGGAGAAAGAGGTGGCAGAGAGGGAAGAATGGGAATGGGATGGCGAGGCAGGAGACAAACAGGTGGGCAGCTGATTTTATGGAGGAAGAAGAACACTGTTGTCTTGGTCTAACCTATGAGGCACAGGCAAGCCAAGTGGGTGCTCAGTGCTGGGACTGGAGGCCCCGGAACCTGGATCGCCTTTATCAGTTAGGCTGCTTTTGGGTATACTAAACCAAAATCCTCACTTAGACAAGAACTTTATTAGTTTACATACTAGGAAGCCCAGAGGTGGACCAGACTCAGCACTGGTTGATTCAGTGGCTCAGTGATCAAGAATGCAGGGTTTTTTCCTCTGTGTGCCTGCTTTCTTCTCCAGCTGGGTCCCCTCTTGATTGCAAGAGGGTCTCTAGCAGCAATGGAGCGACATGCTTCCTTGTTCAGGTCCAACGGGAGAGATACTATCTCATCTTGTGGCTGGCTTGCAGTTAAGGACAAAGTTAACTCTTCCGAGAAGCAATTCTGTCATGGCTCATTGGCTTTAATTGAGTCACATGCCTATTCCTAAACCAATTCCTGGCAGTTTGCGTGAAATTACATCAGCTAAAGTGGAATGGATTTGGGGAAGCAACCACCATGCCCATTACAGGGTCACATTTCCCAGGCATAAGCAAAGTGAAGAACCTAGGACTATGACAGTATATATTGATAGTTAGGGAATTAGCATAGAGAGTTGCCAGATTTAGCTAATAATACAGGATGCCCAGTAAAATGTGAATTTCAGGTAAACTCTAAACTTTTAAAGTATGAGTATGTCCTATGCAATATTTGCTAGTCTGTGTGTCCCAATATTTGGTGCAAAGCAAAATGGGTTAGGTATGTGTTGGGCCATGAGACATAAGAAAAGATTCTAGGGGTTCCTAGTGGGCTAGGGGCTTAGACTCAAGATCAGACCTGAGCCCTGCATTGCTTGTGTGAGGATAGTGGAGTATAAACTGGTTCAAACAGCAGAGGAGGGCCAGGGGGCCTTCCCTCCACACCTGAGATGACTCCCTGTGGCCAGGATTTGGGAGAGAAAATGATTGCTCCTCCTCACTCGGGGGCCCCTCGTTGACCCCATCCTGCCTTCTCTTTCCAGGGCCCCGACCGCTGTGGGCAGGCTTTGCTGCAGATTGGTGTCAACATGATGGCGCTGCCTGGAGGCCGCCACCTGGACTCCATCCCCCTGCCGGGTCAGCGGTAAGTCCCACTGCTGTGTCTCAGGGCCAGGCCTGCCCCATCTGGACTCTGGCTGAGGGCCCAGCCCCAAGATCCTGAGGTTTGCAGGTGGCCCCTTGTCTCTGTGCACTGTGCTGGGGAGGAGGCTTAGGACAAGGTATCGGGGATGCCACAGTCACTCAGCAAATACAAATGGAACTGGGCCCTGGGGCACAGAGGAGTCAGCCACATCCTGCCCCAAGGAGCTAGTTTAAGATCCAGGCAGACAATGAAGCAAAGAGTCAAGTGAAGTGTGCTGCTAAGATAGGGAACCCCAGAGGCAGCTCTGGATCCTGCCAGGGCCAGGAGGCTGGAGCCACTGGAGGAAGTGGCCTCTCTGAGCCTCTTGGAAGAGGTCAGCCTACCTTTAGGTGGCTTTCTCTCAGAGCACCAGGGAGAGGAGTGGGCACAGAGCTGATCCTTGGGAAACACTTGTTGCCCTGAGCGGCGGTGTGGGGAGGGGGAGGGAGGAATACACTGAGCAGCAGGTGAGGCCCGGATGATGAGCTGAGAAGGAAAGACCTGAGGCTCTAGAGCTGCCTTCACACGGGTGAAAGGGATGGGGAAGCAGGTGTAGATCTGACACGACTGGTCCTGGAGGCCTGAGACAGAAGCAAAGGTGGAGGCACCAGGGCAGCAAATCTATGATGACCAACTGTCCCGGTTCGCCTGGGACTGTCCTGATTTTGGCACTGAGATTCCTGTGTGCCTGGAAACTCCTGGGTCCTGGGCAAACTGGGGTGGTTGGTCCCTCTAATGCAGGTTTGATCTATGGAGGAACTTTGCAGTCTGAGTGCCCAAGCCTCCAACTTAGCCCTTCATTTCTTGATCAGACATTTTGATGGGGATGTTTCGAGGCAGCAGAATCCAAGCAGCCCTTGCAAGGCCGTTAAATCGTTGTTTTGTTCTGTAGTGTTTTGCTTTAAATATATTATGGTACCACTACCATCTAATCTCTACTAACCCCTCACCTGAATTGCAGTGGGCATTTCTATATTGTTTCTTTGATTTTTGAGTATTATTTTTTAATCAGAAAAGAGTGGAACCATTCTAGATGAAGAGGAATCTTAGTCCTTCCATCACCTGTCCTGCCCAGGTAGTAGGTTGGAAACTGTGTATCCAGATGGGCAGCAGCAGCTGTGGCAATAGGGCTTTGGGACACCTCCACAGAACTCATGCGTGTTGGGATGGTCAGACCAGAGGCTGTGCTGGGGGTGGGGAAGCTGTCATCACAGGGATGTGTAGGACAGTGGTTAGGAGTTGGGACCCACTCCTCCACCCAAACTTGATTCTTGGTTCTGCTACTTATTAGCTGTGACCTCGGGCTTCAGTTTATTGATCTATGAAATGGAGATATTTATCCTTACATCATCGGGTTGTGATGAGACTTTATAAAGATGTATAAAGATATATAAATCACCTGCCTGAAACATAGAAACTGCTCTATCAATGTTAACTTCTTCTTTAAATAAAGAGTAAGTCCCCAGACTAGAGAATATGGAGCCAAGGTAGATCACATCCTGGCACTCTTTCAGCCCCTGGGAACCGCTGATCTCTCTCTTCCAAGCTCCTCAGAACTTTTAAAGATAAATTTAAATTACATAAAAATGATTTAGGAATCAGATCATTATTCTTTTGGAGTCAGTCAGGACAGGTTTTCTAACTGATATTGTACAGTAAATACCTTGGGAGGAAAACACCAGACTAATATGGTTCCACAAACACTGCAACCTGCAAAAATGTTTGTTCAGAATGTCTTCAGCCTTACAATTCTGTTAGAGCAGGGCAGGCTGCAGAGAGAAGGTGGTATTTCCTTTAATATAGTCATAGCCTGGCACTGCCAGGGCAGACCTCCCCAGGATATTGGGGGAATAGAATCCTATTAATCCTCTACCACCCTGTTCATCGTCTGTGTTCTAGAGGCATGTGAATGAGCTACATTCACAGCGGAGGCTCATGTGTATTTACAGGATGTCAGAGGGGTTCATTTGTCCAATCTGATGCCACATTGTGGGCAGACAATAGCAGCCACCTCTTCTTTCCTCTTGTTCCAATCTGTAGAGGCCTCTCTCGTGGGAAATAGCACCGTGGTTATTGTCCCCAGATAAATAATTAATGCTGGATAATTGACTTCTTTTTGTTGTGTTCCACTGAGGCTGAATTTCACTCTGGAGTGCGATCGCTCACCTCAATGTACAAAATAAATAAATATGGTCAAGTTGTGTGGGATCATCTCACAGCCTGGGTGAATCATGTGGGTTAGGCCTTTGGTGTTTGAGATCCTTACGGGTAAATAAAATCAAATAGGGCTTTTCTAGGTGCAGGCTCCTGGAAGAGGACAGAGGGCAGGGGGCAACCGAGTCTGAGGCCAGGGGTTGGGACCCTGAGCTGAATTGCTGTGGGCGATAGGAGAGTGTGTGATAGTTCTGTCAACACTGACTGTGTCTGAATCTCCTGGGAGGTTTTCGTATTTAAAAATAATAAAACAGACAAGCCGAAGAACAAAACCCTACTCTTGGAAACTTTAATGTGGGAACTCTAAGTGGTTGAAAGCATATAGTACTTGGAATCAGACTTGGGCTCAAATCCCAGCTCCACTTCCTATCAGCTGTGTGACCTTGGCTGCTGCCTAACCTGTCTGAGCACCAGCTTTATTGTCTGTAACAGGGCGTCAGTCCTAAGTGCTTTAAAAGGTCGTGTAAGTGCCGGGGTCCAGGAAGGAGGGTCTCTCTAGGCCTCAGGGTGCCAACCCACACGTCACCAGGCCATCCCTGTGACACTAACACACCCCTCCTCCCTCCCTCCCTCAGCAGTGGAAACCCTCGCAAGCTCAGGTTCAGATACTTCCCTGGAGGTTCACAGACTTACCGGTGGGATTGAAGGGGACAGGGGATCAGCACTCTTGGCAGCAGGAGACTGTGGCTGCTGTGTCTCTAGCTGATCTTTGCTTTCTTCTTGCGTCTCTGGGCTTCCATCTTTGTGTCTGGTACATTGATTCCCTCCATTGGCTCTGGGCTGGGTGGTAGTGGTGCTGGGACCCAGCCACGGTGGTCTGGGTGTTGCCACCTGTCTGCCTGCTCCCAGGGTTGTGCTTTCCACCATCATAGCGTAGCCCTCATCTTCTGCAGGGATCCTGATGGCCCAGTCCTTTGATTTGACTCTCTCTATGGAGAGGTTCCTACAGGGTGGGCTGGAGGCCAGTCTGAGGGATGCACACAGGGCCACATCCAGACATGTCCTCCCTCTTCCTCCCTCCCTTCCTCCCTCTCCCTTCCCTCCCTCCCTCCCTCCCTTCCTTCCTTCCTTCCTTCCTTCCTTCCTTCCTTCCTTCCTTCCTTCTCTCCTTTCTTCCACTACTTCTCTTACCCACAGATCAAGCTGGGACACTGACATTTTCTCTCTGGTTTCCTGCCAGTGAGGGTGGGAATACTGATGAAAGGACTGGGCTTCACTAACCCCCATAACAAAGTTGGCTCACTCTCATCCAGCATTCGCTAAAAGCTGGATGCTTTTACACATAACAACTCAGTCCTCATGCTAGCCCTTGTGTATACTTATTATTGTCTCTATTTTGATAATGAGGGCATCATAGTTTAGGTCCTCTGGGAAGCAGCCATTGAGATGGAGTTGAGATTTCAAGATGCTTATTAGGGAGTGCCTTTGGGATCAACACCTGTGAAAGGGAGAGGAAGGAAGCAGACCTGGGCAGGGAGAGCTGGGGAGCTGTGATGCCTGCTTGATGACGACTCAGCTGACCTCACAGGGACCTTTGGGATCAGAGTTGTTCATTGGCCAGAGTGGCCAGAACCTTCATATCCCACCTTGATCTGTCATTGGAGTGTGTGGGCAGGCATGACCTCAGGTGAGGTGCCTCTGAGGCAGTATCTGGGGGGCCTGCCAGCTGGGGACAACAAGTCCTTCCTTGAGGGGGGAATCTGAGGGGCACATACAACGTCCATCCCATGAGGAAATAAGCCTTGAGGAGTTTAAGTCACCTACTTGTCCAGGACAGGCTGACAAGGATCAGAGCAGAGATACATGTTCCCAGATGGTGCTTGAACATGAGTGCCGGCCAGCGTTCTATCCTGGCTATCTTTTCCACGATGTTCTTGAGCGCATTGCACAAGCAAATCATTCACTCATTCAGGTAGTCGTTTATTTACTAGGCTTCCACATAATTTCTCAAAATATGTATTGAGTGCAGATCATGTGCTTTGTATGGGGCTTGTGTGCTTAAGGACATGATTGTGATCAAATACGGCGTGGTCCCTTCCCTTGTGGAACTCACTAATTTATCTCTTGACTTGATCAGGCCTGGTTTTGTAGCAAGTATGCAACCTGGGGCTTTTATTTGGGATGTCTCACTGTGAGGGAATCTCTTTCTCACAATGTTTCTGTTCAGCCTGGAGTCTGAGACGAGCCAGGGCTGGATGCAGCTGCAGCTAGTGTCAGGCGGCCTCCTGGGTTGCCCCTGGCCTGCTGACGAGGACCCACCCAGCTTCCCTGAGCCAGTGGGGCTGTTGCAGCCCAGCCTGTCTCCAAGTAGATAATGGCTTGCATGTGTACACCCTTGGTCTGTGGCTGGTTTTCTGATGCTGGGCTGCTTTCTGGGCCTGCGGTGAAATGTGCAGACTGTAATTGTCAATGGGATAATTGGATATTTTTCTGTTGTTTAAACCGAAAGGAAGGCTAATCAAAGCTAGAATCATATTCCCTTCCTTCTCCCATCTCCCAAGAGAAATCCAGAGAAACACAGGGCGTGACCTTGTAAAGGCAGAGAGACAATGATTCAATAGATATTTTTAAGGGGAGAGGTTGGATTTAAATTCCCTTATGGTGCCAGGAACTGGGATCATAGAGGTATTCAATGTTGTTGCTGGAAGTTTCCTCAGAGCTCCCTGCATTATAAGATAGGGAAATTGAGGCCCAGAGAGGGAAATGGAGCTGCCATAATACTCTTCAGGCCCCCTCCCACCCTTTGGGGAGTCCTGCCTTTCTTGGGCTCTGTTTCTTAAGTCTATTCTCCCTCCTAGCCTCCAGTAAATTCTGGCAGCTCTGTGTCCTAGCCCCAGTGGAATCCTCTTGTTAGCAATGATCTGTAATAGTTATCAATTTCATTCGTTCACTCGTTCATTTGAATGAAATTTACTTCAGGCTAAGAACTTACTCTGGGCCAGGCCTTGAGTAGTACTATAATGAGTTATGTAAATGTCATCCTTCCTACTCAGTAGGGCCAAAGTCATTTCTGATTCATATTTGTGCTCCTTTGGTTAAAATGCACACAGAAGGAACTCAAAAACTGGTTGTTGAATGAATAAATGTTTAATAAATGTTTGAAAAATGACTAACAGCTGAGGAGTTTCAGGTGACTGTGAGAAATTTAATTCCATAGCTTGGATTTTGTTCCTTTCTCCAAGACACTCCCCTGTCTGTCTCCAGCAAGCTATTCTCATTCTTCATGGTGGAAAAGTGCCGGTTGGAGGGAAAGGATAAGCTAGGGTTTTACCTTGATTAATTTAAATACTGTTTCTGAATGGAAGTCAAAGATTTAACTGGTTGAAGGAGTCAGGCAGTTGGAGAGACATTTTTTTTCTTCTAAAGAATAGCGATTCAGAAATATTTTTAATCTTTTGCTTTAATTCATTGGAAAAAATGTCTCTGCAATTTCATCATTAAATGTCTTACAGGAGAGCACACTGTAGTGGGGAGCAGCAACCAGGGACCAGAGGCTGGCCTTTCTTCCATCCTGTCTTCCTTCCTCTCTTCCTTCCTTCCCAGCCCTGGCTCTATGCTAACCTGCTGTGTGTTCTCAGACAATCCTTTTCCCTTTCTGAGCTTCAGTTTCTTAATCTGAGAATGAGGAGGTAGGCAAAAGTTTCCCCAGGGACCCTTTTAGCTCTAACTTCTAGAAGTCTGTGAGTGAGTTTTGGATAGTCTTTCCTTTTCTGGACAAAAGTATCCCACTTTAGTGCCTCAGGGCTATGAAAGAATCTCATTGACCAAAACAAACAGGGTCTTATTCCTTCCAACGAAACTCATAAAGAGGTTTAGTGTTGGCCTTGTAGCTGGGATGAAAATTGTAAGACATTTTAGTTTGGGAGCCCCTTCCAGCATTTGAGGGTGTGCCCTGTTCAGATTTTATAGAAGCGCCGTGGTACAGCCTGGAGAAGTGCTCTTCTCCAGGGAAGGGGATAGTGCACCCTGCTTTGCTAGGTTATAATACAGATAAATCCACGAAACCTAGCACTCCAACATGTTCTTGATTTGAAGTTCTTATTTTTGACTGAATTAATTCCACCCCTCTGACTACTCTTAGCAACTTGCCATCTTCCCAACATGTGGTTCCTCTCCTCCACTGCTTTGCACAGGTTGTTTCTTCTGTCTGAAATCCTATCACCTTCCAGCTCTGCTTCTTCTCCTGGTGAACTTGAAGGCATCCTTCCAGTGTTGGCGTGGGAAGCTTTCTCAGATACCCTAGTTTGAGCTGAACATCCTTTCTGTGCTCTCAAAATTCTTTCTCCTTTCTTCAAAACGCCATAGGGAGCATACTGAACCATAATTGCTTATTTACAATCATTCATTTATTCATTCAGTAAATGTTTATTGAGTGCCTATGATGTGCCAGGTGCTGTGCTAGGTGGAGAGATTATGTCTCACTGTAATAGAAGGTCCTGCCCTCTTGGAGATCATATTCTTACCATCTCTCCTTTATAATCCCAACACCTAGCCCAATACCTTGGCCCACTGGGGTGCTCAGTAAAGTTTGGAGGCCATTACCAAGTGTTCTTGGCATAGAAATGTATTCTTACAGAAAACTCTCCACTTCACGCAGCAGGGGGAATAGAGTAAGGCAGAGAAATCCAAATTCCAGATTTTGAAGGAATAATTAAAGTTTCATTCTGAGTGAAAAGAAGTTAAAATGAACCAACAAGAATGTAGTCAGAGATTTCCATAAACTAATGACCCCCAATGTTTTGGGGAACTCTGGATGCCAGGCCAGCAGGATTATCTGGCAATGAGGAACTGGTATCAGCACCTGGGGACCAGGACATGGGTCTGCTGAACTGGGAAGAATCGTTCCCTCTGGCATCTGAAGGGTCAGACACAGCTACCTTCCCCCAGTGATGGGCTTTGAAGAATGAGGAGGGCAATCTAAGTGGCAAGAGCCGAGGCAGGGACAGTGAAGGGGTGGGGAGACCCTTCGCAGCCAGAGTCCTGAGAGGGTCACTCCCCACTCTGCACGGTCTCCCTGGCTTCCCCCTCTGGCAGTATTTCTGGTGCAAACTCGTCAGAGATCTGTGATGATGGGGCCAGTGGGCCAGTAGTTCTGTCCTGAATTTAAATAACACACACCCTGTTCTCTCCACGAAAGAAATAAGGCAAGAGTTTGAAAAACGACTAGACATACTGTAGTCTTTAAATGATCACCATCTTTAAAAAGGCATTGATAATCACATAAGGGAAGTCCAGCATAGGAGAAAGAGCCCCAGCTGTGGATTTGAGGGTGTGAATATCAGCTAAATTGCTGAAGACCATTAAAGAATATAGCATTTAGGTAAGACCAAGGTTCTGGTCTCAGACTGCATAGATTCTTGTTTCCACTTACCTACCATGAGACCTTGGCCAGGTCACTTCACCTCCCAAATCTCAGTTATGTGACCCTCATGGGATTGTTTTGAGAGTGAAGTAAGCATTAAGATTGGTTCTAGCATTTAGCACAGTGTCCAGAAAGTAATAAGCACTCAATCAGTTTTAACTTTATTATGACTATTAACAATGAGGTCTTAGACAAGTTAAGTAATGCCTCTAAGCCTCAGTTTCTACATCTGTAAAATGGGTTGGTAATCGCCAACCATCAAACCACTGTGAGGGCTGAAGGAGAGAGTTCTTGGTGCCCAGAGGTGCTCTACTGTTTGTAATTCTCCCTGCTTGCTGTGTGGGTAGTTAATTCCTTCTGATTTTAGACATATTTTAGGGAGCCCATTTTTTTCATACTGTAATGCCTTAGTATAAGACTATGCTCCTCCCTTCCCCCACCCCAACTCCACCCTGGATAATTCCAGCTTAAAATAATTTATCCAACCAGTATCCTGGTATGTGAAGATGATTGTGGTTACATCTGGCTTTATGTTTGGAATCTGCCAGGCTCCAGAAAACCCAGATTTGGGAGCTTAGTCACCTCTTTCCAGATGTCCAGGAAAGCCACCATCAGGGAGCAAGGAGCAGGGTGAATTGGGGAGTAGACATCTACCTCTCTCAGGCGCTCTTCCGGGTACTGGACAGGGCTTCTGTGAGCCCCATTCACTGTTTGGGATGCCCTCCCTGCCCCACAGGCAAGGGGGCATCTTCCCAGCATCAGGCTCAGATTCCAGCTCACTGTGGAAACAGAGGAAATCCAACCCTGGTCCTGGCCCCTGGCCCCTCCAGCTCCTTGGCTGGAGACCCTACAGGCTCCTGACTGCGGTGTTTTCCACCATGAAGGGCGTGTGACTCATTGCCAGTCCATCTGCTTTGACCTCAGTTTTCCATTCCTTCCTTTGTATGAGAAATCAGATCATCTGTACTTGCAATGGAAAGATTTCATGTATAGTGAGATGGCAGCTCCAAGTTCACGGCTGAGGATGGTTGAACCACTGGGAGTTGCGAGGTGCAGGGACAGCAGGCAGAGCCTGCCGCACAGCAAGAGCTGCCCTGTTTAACCAGATTTTTTATGTTGGGGTCAACCAGCAAATGCAGTAGGAAAGGTGGAGCCCTGAGAACCAGAGAGCTAATGACAGAGAATCTGATGAGCTATGCAATTATGTGATGCTCAGCACTAACGCAGTCCAAACCGTAAGGAGCCACAGTCCCTGGGCTCCAAAATTGAGAAAAACATCTCATTATGTGGCGGCACAGTGACGGCGTCTGGGAGTGGACCGGCTTGTGGCAGGGCTGTGCCGGCTTCACCAGGCCTGCTCTCCTCTCTGGGAAGGTGTGGGGCCTCTTTGAGGGACCCCTCTGTAGGGCCTAGACCCCACTTCTGCCGTGGCCTCGTGTATCCCACTTGTCATGGTGCATCACCATGAAACCAAGCAAAATGAAAACTAACTCCTTCCTGGATGGGTTTCCTATCTCAGTCAGGGCAGCACCAGTCACACAGACCAGAGACGGAGGAGCCAGCCTTGCTCCTTTCCCTCCTTCACCCTCGTATCTTCTCATCTCCCTCCCAGACCACCCACTTCTTCCTTTCCCAGGTCACTGCCTTAGTTCAGCCTCCTGTCCTCTCTCTGCTGTATAACCATCATTTCCCGACAGGTCACCCTCCTGTATGGTATTTAACTCACTCAAGTCCATTTTCTACTGAGTCTCTGCACAGTTGTGTCACTTCCCCGCTCTAAAATGTTTTGAGTGTCTCTAAATTGCCTTCAGGATTAAATCCAAATCCCTAATCATGGTATTCAAGGTCTTTGATCAACTGGTCCCTGTCTCTCTCCTTAGGCCCCTTCCTGGCCACCCCTCATAGGCCCCTGATGCTTGATTCCAGTGAAACTTCTGGTCGTATTACTATTTTTATGTCTCTAGGCATTTTTGCATTTATGTGGAAGTCCTTCTGTCCTTGTCATCCTGGCCAACTCCTCTCCTCTAAGAACCAGGGCAAATGTCATTTCCTTTGTGTACATATTCCCAGGCGAAGTCAGGCCCTCTGTCTCCTGTGATCCCAGACTCTCCTGCTCACAGCTTCTTGCTGGCAGTGTGGTGTTTAGTTGATACGAGGAGAGGCTCTGGGCTCTAGAGCATGGGTCTGAGTGATGGCTCCACCACTTACCCACCATGTGACCGCTCCCAACAGAAGTCTCCTTGTCTGTAAATGGGGGCAATAACAGTCTTCTCTCCCAGGGCTGTGAGGAGGATTAAGGAGTAATATATTGAGAGGGCTTAGAACACTGCCTGGATCATTGCTGGAACTCAACACATCGGCTACTGTTGTAACTGTGACCAGATTGGATTCTTGGTGCTTTCTTGCCTGTTCGGGGTCTTGCCTGAGCTGTGTGAGCACTGGGGTTTTCTCCTGTTCAGGTTTGTCCTCAGCTTCTAGAACAGGCTGGCGCTGAGAATGCACACAGAAAACACCAGGACATCAGGATGCATGTACTGGCTGCAGGACCTGGTGGGACAGGCAGCCGCTTCTGGCCTCTGCGTCTGGGGCTCTTTTGAAGCCAAATTCTAAGGATGCCTGGAGTCCGCCCACAACTGGGAATAGAGGACTCTTGGTCAGAGCCTGAGGCTGGGGATGGAGCGAGAGTGTGGTAGAGGAAGGGGGTCCAAGTGCTGGGGGCTGGAGGCTGATGGAGTCTATGGCAACGGTGTAGACCCGCTCTTGGAAACCCTCTAGTGGTGACTTCTGGACTCTCACCTGCCTTTTCCAGAATCCCGCAGAGGTACCAGGATGGCAACTGACATGTAGGATATGTGAATTCTCCTAAATGTTCCACTTTGGCAAATGAAAATACTCTCCTTAAAGTAAAGAGGAAAGACAAAGCTAAACCCTCTTTAGTCTACACATCAGGTCCTGTGTTACAGCCGTGAAACTTGAGGACAAGCAACGACTCAGCTCAGGCATGTGAGAATGCATTTATATCTTTACCTGACAGTACTAAACATGCCATCTGGACAGAACACGGCCTTTCATAATGCAGTTTAGAGTGGCATTTAAGGACATGGGGTCTAGAGTCTGATGGGCTGGGTTCCGAGCCAAACTTTGCCACTTACAAGCTGAGTGATATCAGATAGTTCATGTAAACCTCTCTAAGCTTCAGTTTCCTCATTTGTAAAGATAAGATGATTATAGTGGCCTGCTCTCAGGGTCACTGTGAGAACTGCATGAAGCCATCTCCTTGATAGTTGGCACAGGGCTCAGCCTCAATAAATGTTAGCAGTAATGATTATGGAGCTTATCTCAATAACCCGATGAGACGGTATGGCGGTACAGGTCATTGTTATTCCCATTTGATAGATTTTTAAACTTAATTCAGTTCCATAAATAGACACTGAGCATTTTCACTGTATCGGGCCCAGTGCGAGGGGAAGGATGCAGGGTAGGCCTGGTAGAGAGAAGCCCTGCCCTGCTTATGGTCTAGCAGATAAATAGGTAGTTAAATAATTGAGACCTGTGTCATGATGGGGGAAAGACAGGGTGCTCCAGACACATGGGACACATGGGACGTAAGCTCATCTAGGAGTCAGAGACACCTACTTCGGGAGAGACATTTAGTCCAAGATTCCAAGGATACGTAGGCATCAGCAAGGTGAAGAGGAGATGGGGAGAGAGGGGTCAGCATGTGCAAAGGCTGGGAAGCTGGAAGTCTCAGCAGAGGCACTTGAAAGAACTTGGTGAGGCTGAGACAATGGTTTGGGAATGAGGGGGAGAGCAGGTCAGGGAACTGAGGCTCAGAGAGGGCAAGCGTCACATGCAAGGGCACGCAGCTATTAAGAGGTGAAAGCGGGATGAGGACAGAGTGATGGATCCTCATCAGGTGTTTTTACTGTGAGTAGCATCATGCCGGCTCTCATATGTATACTGACAATGCGCGCACACACATGTGTCCTTTTTAGAGTTTCAAAAGTAAGTTTTTCCTGAGTTAATGGAAGGCCAGGGAGTACTAATAGTGTCTTCAAAATGCCAGAGTTTGATAAAGTTAACAAGACGGGTTGCTCCTGAGTCATCAGAGAGGAGGCAGCTGTGAAATGTGCACATGAAATTGGCTCCCTGGACTGGAGACAGTCACCTGGAGCCAAATTCATGTTCCCTGTCCTTCTGAAACAGAAACGACAGCACACTCATGGGTGCTGGACAGTCTGGGGAGGTAGCGAAGGCACAGGCTCTGGAGGCAGGCAGACCTGGATTGAGATCTAGACCCAGTCATTGATGAGCTGCAGGAAGCTATCTGAGCCTCACTTTTTCGTGTAAGACGGGGGATAATAAATAGCATTCTGTAACTGCAAGACAGATACTGTATGGGCAAGCACTTGATACGTGCCTGGCATGCAGAAGGTACTCAAAAAATATTTCCTTTATAGCATGCTTGGAACTATGCCAGATTTTTAAAATATTGATTTGTTAGGGTCTCCAAATCTCTTCCCTACCTTCAAGTCCTTGTATAGATTGCTGGAAGCCGAAACCTGGAGAAATGGACAGGACAAAGTGACTATAATGCCATTATCCATATCCCCTTCACAAATTACTCCCAGGTATTAGCTTCGAGGTGTATTAGTGGGCCAGCACTCCTGGGAATATCTGAAAAGTAGGATCAACTCTCTTACTGTGTTATACCGGACAGTTCAATTAACCAAAAATGTTATGGAACACATATGGCAAAAGGGGGTAGGATGAATAATGAAAATGGGGATTTCTGGGTAGTGATCTGAAAACTCTGTGCAGGGCTGCAGCTTGGAGCAGAGGGTCACTGCAGGGAACACGGAGAGACAGAGGCCATCCCCAGCACAATAGGTGATGCAGGAAACATCGTGCAGATTCATCGAAGGAGGGATTACTTACAAAAGCCTCAACGCATAAAAAGGCCTGTAATGCAGCTCAGTGTGGCTCAGAAGCAGGGCAATGAAAACACTGGAAGATTTGAACATGATCAGAGAAGCAACATTTCCTTTGGTCTCAGCTGGCTGGGTTTCACCAGTTCACCAGTGCCTTAGTGAAGAGAGGTGGGAAGTTAATCTCCTAACCATACTGTAAATTATTTATAGCTTGTTGCATAAATAATTATGCTTACATTAACTGTTCAATAAACAGTTTATAGTTCACTGCATAGCAGAGGTTAAGTCATTCTAAATTCATCTATGTGTAGTTTTTATAAAGCCCTTAGTGAGAGAGCCTTCCAGGTTGGGTTGTAGAATGGCGTAGGGGCCAGGTGGACCCAGCTGATGACAAGGTTCCTCGGATGTCCCCGGAGGAATCCTGCTGTTTACTCAGAGTGAAACCCCAGAGGGCCTGCAGTGGCTTTCAGGGCCCTCTAGGGTCTAGCCTGAGTCCCTTCTCACTCCTACTGATCTTTCCCTTGTCCCACTCCATTCTGGCCGCACTTATCTCCGTACTGTTTCTCCAGCACCCAGGCTTACTCCCACAGAAGTCCTTTGCACCATCTTTACCCTCTGCCCCGAAAGCTCAGTACCCGTACATCAGCATGGCTGGTTTTCTCTGAAGCATTCCCTCACAGCTTACCTTCTCAATGAGTCCTACCCTGACCCATTATTTGAAGGGGCTCTTCCCTCCCTGCCTCTCACATGAACAGTCTTGTCCCCACTTATTCTAACTCTTCTTTTGAATGGAAATTATCTGGTTTTAACATACTAGGCACTGTTAAATCGATTACGTTTATTACTATTGTCTGTTTTCCCTGCTGTAATGTACCTTTCATGGGGCAGGGATGTTTGTTGGCTTTGTTTACTCTGTATCCCAAGCAGCTGGAACAGTTCCCGGCACAAAGTAGGCACAAAGGAAATATTGACTGAATGAATATTCAGGGTGGAACGTGTGAGGGTATGTGGGTCACACACTCGGCGTGCAGTCTGGGAGGGCCTGGAAGTTTGGGGAATGTAGTTCGACAGGAGGACAGTCCAGTGAGAGGGATGGGCCTTCTTCAAAAGAAGAGACAGTGGGCCCATCAGACTCAACAAGTCTCAAGCTGAACCCACCTTCCTGTCTTCTGAACTGGTTTCTCCTGTCCATTCACCTGCTTGAGTCAAAAATTTGGGCCACATCTTTGACTAGTCCCTGTTGTTCATCATCCATCTGAATTGGTACCCAAGTCCTATCGATTTTATCTTAATTATTCTTGAGTGACTGTCTTCCAACACCACTGCTGCCACAGAAATCAGGACTCCTTCTCATCTTATTCTTGAACGTCATTTGGCTGAATATAACATCCTTGGTTTCTTTTCATATCGAATATTTTAAATCTGTTACTCTACTTTTTTTCTGGTATAAAGGATTGCTCTAAGAAAGTTATCATAGCATAATTTCCTGTCCCTTATAATTTCCTGTCCCTAACGTGCACTTGTTTCTAGATGTGCAAAGGATTTTCTTTTTTTCTTTTTAAAAGTCCAATAATCTTACTAGAATACGCCTTGTATGCTTGTTTTCATATAGGTAGTATACTGGGTATATATCATTTTTCTTAAAAATTTAAGCTCATTTGGTAATGGTTATTGAAATACTGAAACAGTAATTTATAGTTTCCTTCTGTTTTTGAGTACATTCTTTTGGCATTTCTCATCGTAGCAATATTATTCTGCTCTTTATTCTCTTTCTAAAATAACTATGCATGGGATGATACTTCAATAAATTTTTTTTGCTCATTTGTATGTGAAATTAGTTTTCATAAACTTTTAGAGGGAAGTAGGGTTCAGGAAATCTGTTCTAACTTCATGGAGCTCCGTCTTCTTTTGTTTTTGTGTAGGGTTCAAAAATATAGTGATCTGCTTTCTAAGGTTCCTAGCTCTGTTCTGCCCCTCCCATTGGTCTGAACATCTCTTCCTTCTGTCTCTATTATCTCTGTCCTTCTCAATTTCGATTTTACTCCCCAAAGTTTCTTCTTAATGTGGTGCTTTGTTGTAGAAGAGATTCCTGTTGGGTCAGTTTTGAGAGTTCAGAGTACGTGCCTTGCACTCACCTCATTGGAGAGGCAAATCCCTTCTAATTTCAGTTACTACTCTCAAATCGTCACACTGTGCTTTCCAGTAAATACCCAGTGGCTACATTGGGGTTCTCCTTTCCCATGTTCTCCAGATGCTACCTTATTGTTTCCTTCTTCTTCCTCTCATACAGGTGATACCGAGCAGTCTTGTAGCTGCAGGTGGTTTGACACCCCCCCACCCCCGCACCGCTTGTATTTTGAGGTTTGTAGGAATGCTTTATCATCTCGTTTTGCTGTACATATTATCCATGGGGTTTTGGCCTTGTTATCTAGTTGCTCTGTCAGTTTTTATATGGGGAATTGGAGTGATTGAAAAACTATGCTGCCACTACTGTCATCTTTCCAGAATTCTTCCTTATTTCTCTCACTTTTAAGTAACTAAGCTCTGATGTTACCAGCTGCTTTAATTCAAATCACTCCAGAAATAACTAACACGTACAATATTGTCTATCGGGCATTATTCTAAGCAAATATTTACATACGTTTATATACATATGCATGTGTGTGAATATATATATTCATATATTCACTTCATTTAATAACCACAAAAAGCCTAGGAGTTAGGTACTATTATCATTCCCTTTTGCCATTGAGGAAGAGGAAACTGAAATACAAAGAGGCTTTCCCAGAGTTGTCGTTAGCAAGTGGCAGACTAGGATTCAATCCAGGCAATCGAGCTCCAGAGTTCATGCTCTGAGGGGAGCACTGGTACCCAACAGAAGCCACATGATGCCCAGAAGACCCAGTGTCATGCCTGCCTCTGATGCCGGCACAGCGGTACCTAGAAGATACAGCAGTAAGAGAAGAAGCAGTGACTATGACAGTCAGAGATGTCTAGTAGAGATCAGACAGCATGATATTACCCAGAAAGAAAGGCAGCCATGATGGGTGGACCTGGCAGGACCTGGCAACTAGAATTATACCTAGTGTAAGGCTGCAGGACCTGGCAACTAGAATTATACCTAGTGTAAGGCTGCTAAAGGAAGAAGAGATGACAGAATTCTCCAATGCTGCCTTGTGGTTGACTGAACCAGTCTTTTTTTGGGGGGGAATATATATATGAGATGAACTCTAGGAACTCCTGGAAATACTTGACACTATGGTACATCATGGTAGGATGAGAATGAGGTTGGGCTATATTTGTTTATGTCTGTTTATCTCTTAGACAGTGTGAGCTTCCTAAGGTCAAGGGTCACCAGCACAAAGCCTGGCACATGATCAGCATCTGTAGTGTTTCATTGAATTGACCAGGGATTGTTTTAAACCTTATCAAACTGGTTGAGAATATTTTATGTTACCGGCATCATGTGGGGACAGGCACTTCCTATGGGAGCTCAGACCTCCCTTCAGCCACTTCTCCAAGGCTTGGCTATATATCTCCACACCTCACTGGAAAACCATTTGCCTGAAATTTCTGAGAATTGGGATAATGGGTGCTAAGGGTCCAAGCTCTACCCAACCAGAGCACTGCTTGGTGGAATATAGGAATATTTGAACAATGCCTTTTACAAAGGTCTCTCTGATTCTGCTGACACCTGCTTTAAGTATTCCTATTTAAAGCAAAAAAAGTTTATTATCATGTCTTTTGTGGTATCTAGTTACTTACCCAACCTCAAATTTTAACCACAGGGAAAAAAGTATCGCAAGGAGCTGACCTATGCTTTTTCTGACATCCAGGCCAAAGACAGAGTCCACATCTTCTGAAGTATAGCCCCAGAAGAGAGGAAGGGGTGAGTTCAGGGATTCCAATCCATGTGCCAGGTCAGGGCACTCATGCTCATCTTGCATGACACTCTGCAAGTTCTGGAAATATTTTCATCTGGCATGGCAAGGCTCACAATCCGTTTCCCAGGTGGTCTCTGGTTTACTTGATTCAATTAAGTATATATTGACACCTGCTATATGTCAGGCCCTGTGCTGAGTGCTGGTGATGCTGAGATAAATCAGACGGTGCCTGCCCTTGAGGAGATCTCAAAGTCTGGAGGACGAGAGAGACAGGTGGAGAAGCCATTTAGTACGGCCAATATGCACATAGTCTATGAAATCAGGCTGCCTACATGGAGTTCTGGCTCTCTTCAGTCATGTAAGTCTTCTGCACCTCTGTATTCTCATCTGTAAAGTGGAGACAATAAGAGTGTTCACTTAATCAGGTTACTGTGAGAATAAAATACCACATGATAATTGTACAGTCCTGGGGTCCAATAAATATTAGTTGTTGTTACCGGTGGATTTTGTCTATCTTCCCTTTCCATGTGATTTCAGAGCTGCTTTTCATCAATTCTCTATTACTTATTTGTTTTTTAGCTAAACACAATTATATTATTATCCTGATGGTTTAGTTGTAACTAGGGCAGCTTGGGTGCAAAGCAAGCTGGGCAAAGTCAGGCTTCATAGGTATATACATGCCTTGAGCGTCAACCCATTTTGCCCTCCACCTGCTGGTGGGCCAGAACCTCCGACGTCCTCCCTTCCCTGGTCAGAGCTGGCCTTGGACCTAAGTGGGATGAGTCACTGAGTGGGGTTAAGAGGAGGCAGGGGTCCATGGGCCTACTACTCTGCTCATTTATTCTTCTCTGTATGTTTGGTTGCTGCTGGGGGAGAAAGAGGAGGTATCTCTTTAAACAATCTCTAGAAATAGAAGTTATTTTAAGCTCATTCTTAAAGAAAACCAGATTCTGCTTTCCCCACAGGCGCCCCTTGTCTGTCCTCATCTCTGAGGCTGTCACCCTGGAAGGCAGCTCCTGGAACTGCACGGCCGGGAGTGGGTTTGGCCTGAAAGCAGCAATTACATCTCTGGGGCCCGCGATCCTGGTCCTCCCGCTACCCAGAGCTTTAGGCAGAGCCAGGGCTCATAGCTTTCCTTCATCGTCCTGTTGCTGATAAGCAGCCCCTGAAGTTCTTTCTTGGGAAAATGGCCCTGCATATCTCCCTGTGTTGAGGCATCTTATCTTGCTCTCTGCTCTTCTTCATCTTTTTTGAGGGGCAGGCAGAATAGGAAGCAGTAAAGCATAGCAGTTAAGAGTAGACTCTGGAACCAGAGAGACTAGGGTTTCAATCTCAGTGCTACTGCTTTTTACCTGGGTGATTTTACTTCTCTGCCTCTCAGTTTCCTCATCTGTAAAATGGGAATGATAATAAGACCCAACTCAGATAGTTGTCCTGAGGAGTAGATCAAATAATTCATGTAAAGCCCTTAGCATAGTGCTCAGCACATGGAATGTGCTCACTAAATTCTAGCCTCTATTATAATTATTAGAGGTGCTAAAGTGTTGCATATGGGGAAAGGCAGCAAAGAGAATGAACATTTTTGAGCATCTCCTTTGTGCTATGCACTGTCCTAGGCCCTTTACGTTCACCATTTAATTTAATCCTTCCATCAACTCACTGTGGAAGGTTCTGTCATTATCTCTGTTTTACAGGTGAAGAAATTGAGGCTCAGAGAGGTTAAGAAACTTACTCAAAAGACTAATGTATGTTGTGAGAGTCAGGATACTGGTTATTCTGGTTGGGGAGTGTCCAGAAGGGGGTGCAAGGGAGACTTCTGGGATGCTGCTAATATTCTATTTCTTTATCTAGTTCCTGGATACAAGGGTGTGTGACCTTATGAAAATGCATCGAACTGCAGCTTGATATTATGATTTGTTCACTTTTATATACATGTGTTATTTCAATAAAAATATCAGAAAAAGGAAAAAAAAAAAAAGGCAGCAGCAGTGGCAGCCTGCCTTCAGTTACATAGATGAAGAGCAGCAGAGCCAGCTCTTTCTACCCCTGCGTGCAGACGTGCAAGCCTTGTTGGCCTGGGCCTGTGGAAGCTCCTCTTATGCTCAAGGCCTTTACCCGATAAGCAGTTCTGTCCTGAGGAAGCTCTGGTTCAAGGCCTATTCAGGCAATTAAGGAGGGAGCGGCATCTTCCTGAGCCAGTCTGAGGGCCTGACCTCCAGAGGGAGGCCTCCCTGAGGTAGCTATAAGCATAGAAGGCACAAGTCCAAGAGACTGGCCTGGGATTCAGCCCTTGCTGGGCTCTAGGGCGGCTGATGGGGTCGACTGAAGGCAAAGCCAGCTAGGCTTGCACTGTTTCTTCCCCTGAGAGGACAACTTCCATCCCCTAGCCCAACTGTGGACCCTCTGTCCTTCCGCTTCAGGCTCCTTAGCCAGGTTTCTCCCTCCCGTCCACTGGAGCTTTGATGCTCTAAGGCAGAGGTCCCCAAGCCCCGGGCTGTGGACCGGTACTGGTCCGCGGCCTGTTAGGAACCGGGCCGCAGAGCAGGAGGTGAGCGGAGGGCGAGTGAAACTTCATCGGCCGCTCGCCACCGCTCGCGTTACCGCCTGAAGCAGACCCCACACACCGACCCCCGCCACCGGTCCCTAGAGCAATTGTCTTCCACAAAACCGGTCCCTGGTGCCCAAAAGCTTGGGGACCTCTGCTCTAAGGCTTCTTTCTGTGGGCTCACGACACAAAGTCAGAGAGACAGACCGTCTCAGCCCATGCTTCTGGTTGGGGGAGAAGCAAGTGATGTGAGAGTCTTTCTGGCGAGTTTGGGTAGAAAACCCTCAGGCTTGTCTTCTGGACTCCACCTCCCTGCCGAACCTCATCTTTTTAAAAGAAACTTAAAAAAATTTTTTAAGTAGCTTTGGATTTACAGAAAGTTGCAAAGATAGTGCACCGTGTTTCTATATACCCCATACCCAGTTCCTCTGATTAGTGTCTAATAGCAGCTTGGTACATTTGCCACAACTAAGGAAGCAGCATTGGTGCTTTACTATTAACTAATTTCCAGACTTTATTCGGATTTCACTAGTTTTTCCACGAACGTCCTCTTTTGTTTCAGGATTCCATCCAGGACATCCTGTTACATGTTGTCATCGTCACGTCTCCTTAGTCTCCTCTGGTCTGTGACAGTTTCTCGGTCTCCCCTTGTTTTTGATGACCCTGACCGTTTTGATGAGTACTGGTCAGGTCTTTTGTACAACGTCCCTTGGTTTGGGTCCCCAGTGTTTTTCCTATGATGACTGAGACTGAGTTATGGGTTTCAGGGAAAACGCTGCAGCGGTGAAGTGTCTTCATCACGTTGTATCAGGGGTACATGCTATCAACGTGGCTTATCAGCAGTGAGATTCACTTTGATCTCTTGGTTAAGGTGGTATTTGCCAGGTTTCTCCACTGCAAAGCTACTTTTTTTCTCCACTTAATATACTCTTTTCTTTGGAATTGAGTGATTAAGTACAGCCCATGCTCAAGCCCCACCCAACCCAATCCGTTTTTAATCATCGAGTTTCTCTGGCACAAGACCAGTAAACACACAAACTCATCTGAGTATTTACGCAGGTAGAGATACACAAACTCTCACCCAGACACCCAGACACCGGCGCACAGACAATATAGACAGACACCCGAATGAGTTCATATCCGCAAACACGGACACGCGTGGGCACAAATGCACAAACACTGGGGAAATCAATAGTTTCGTCATTCCATTCCTCTTACCAGCAGTGTGATAAATCAGCTAGGATTTTAATCAACACAGCTTCTAAAATCCCACTTTCTTTCTAATTTTTAAAGATCTTAAAGAGCAAGAACTGAGTAACGCATGCGTGTGAGTTGGGGGAGAAGGCGGGTGATGAAAATATGAGTTTGGGATCTAATCAGGCCTCCTGGGATGGGCTTACACCAGAGGCATGTGGTGGCTCTGACTCCCTTTTTTCTCTCTACCTGGTTCTTCCACGGCCCTTTCCCACCCAGGCCAGAAGGAAGGGGGTGTGAGTAACTCCCCTGTGAGGACCCCAGAGCTCTTCCACAGGGAGACATGCTAAGAACCCACCCCAGCATCATGGGTTCCCTTTGTGCTGGTTGCTGGCTCCAGCTGCTGTGATTTTGGTAGGAATCTTTTAACTCCACTGGTCTCTACCCCTGTTGCCCTTCCTGCCACCCTTGGATAGCTTCTTGTGGCTTTCAGCATAAATGCCCAACCACTACTCTGGCTTCAAAGTTTTTCAAGATCAGGGCTTTCCCCCTTCTCCAGATTTGCCCTTCACAGATCCCTCTTTTCCACAATATATAACTCTAGCCTAACTAACCTACTCATTGTCCTATTGTCTGCCGCACCCTGGAAGATTCTCCCACTGTCTTCGTGTGTCCAAACCCTACCCAGCTCTAATGCCACTTTCTACGTGAACCAGCCCCTAATCTCCAACTGAAAGGAGTAGCTCCCTTCTTTGCACTCCCAGAAAACCTTTTCTCTAAGGGATGGCACCGACTCAGCTCTGCTTAGTTATTTGTGAACTTGTGCTTTAGAAAAGTTTCCTTTGGTTGCAAGCAATAGAAGTTAACTCTTGGCCTTATTTCCCAGTCCCCAAATGATGCTGGAATTCCTGGTGGAACAACTGAATTTGCCGTCACGAACGTGACCCGCGTCCAACAACTCCAGTCTGTGTAACTCTTGGTTCTAAGTTTCACAGTTTGGGGAGAGGGAATTGGATTCATGCAGCTTGGTTCAGGAGCCCACCCATAGATTAACCACCAGCTATGGCCAAGGGTGTCTTCACACAGCGCAGATATTTCCCCTGGGGGACCACTCTGTGTTTGGGAGGAGGGGCCTTCCCCAAAGAGGAGAGAAATGCTGAAGCCTAGGTTGCCCCAAGAGGCAGCTAATATAACTCGTCTTTGCTACTGATGGCAGAAGGGAGAATGCTGGGAAGACAAAAACAACAGATGTCCACTGCAAAGTGTTTATGGAGAGGATGAGTCAGTGAGTGAGTGACTAGTTCATTTGTTGCCCCCTAAAAGCCCCTAGGTCAGTTTGCCTCCCAGTTCTGTATCTCTAGAACATGAGGGTCATAGACTTTTCCATCCTCTATATCACCTTTCCAATCATGTTGTCCTGAATGAAAAATGTTGCCTGCCATATCAGTAAACAAAGGATGTTGCAGCCATCAAGCCACCACAGCTGCCTGCAAAGGTGAGCCCCGAGGGAACTCAGGAGGGAGACAAATGGGCTGCCCGCAGTCAAGCCCTCAGCCTCTGCAGCCACCCTGAGGGGACGCAGGATGGGAAAGCACAGGATACTGGCCCTAGAGAGCTAAGGTACACATCAAAGGAATGATTTCAGTGAGCCCAGACTCTTGCATCTTCCCGTACACAGTAAAGTGCTAAATTGATTAACTTGAGATGTCTGGTTTTCTTTATTTAACAGTAATTTTGTGATGTTCTGACTATTTGGTCTTTGTTGCAAAAACTCCTATATATCCTGGTTCCTCCTTTACCTTTTTGGAGCAGTCTCTCAGAGCTGTTCTGAGAGGCTGCCTCCCAGACTGGAAGTCCTCAGTTTTGTCCACCAAATAAAACATAATTCTCAATTTTTAGGTTGTGCATTCTTTTTAGTTGACATTGTTCTTGGGGCACTCCCTGGGGAGGTGGAATGGTGGAGGCATGTGGAGTCTTCTGCAGAGGTATGGCAGTAAATGCCTGCCGCTCGTTCAGATGTGTAGCCAGTATATGTCAGGCACTGGTAATAAACCAGACATGAGGGATGTCCCTCACAGGACTTGGAGAGTTCAGACAAACATACAAATTGCAATAGAATGTTATTAGTGCTCCAATGGAGGATGCACAGAGAGGTGGGGGTCCTGGGGGGGCAGCTGGTAAGCTCTGACTGAGGCTCTTCAGAGAAAGTAACACGAGAGCCGGGTATTGCAGGGTTAACAGGAGCTTGCCAGGTAGAGAAGAAGGAAAGGGGATTCCGATCTGAGAGGAATTATCTGTGCAAGGCCATGGGGGAGACTGTAAAAGAGAGCCACGCTCGGGAAACAGGAAGGTTGAGTGTGCCTGGAGTGTTGTGTGTTTATGGTGAGGGTGCTAAGATATGAGGGAAGATGGAAAAGGGAGCTGTGTGGGAAGGGAGGCTGGGGCCAGATCTTGGAAACTCCCCATCTGAGCCTCAGGAATTTTAACTTATGGGGGAGTGGTCAGTGGGGGGACACTGAGGGCTCACGCAGGGGAGTAACAAGATATACGTATAGAAAGTTCTCCTGCATTGTTGGGGGAATGGGATGCTTTGCTGCCTTGGGGAGCCAATATGGCAACATCTATAGAATTTCACTCCTACTCCTGGGGGTCTATGGCATAGAATGAAGGTACTGGTTATGTAAGGGCATATGTGTAAGTGTGTTTATAGTGGCCAAGAGCTGGAAACAAAGTGAGTTCCCAGCAATGGGAAAATGGTTTAATAAATTGTGGTATATCCACAAAGTGATTTTTCATCTATCTATCTATCCATCTATCTATCATCTGTTCAAATTCTTTACAAAATATAATAGCTATTTTCCTTGAAGGGAGAGGGAGAAAGAAAGGTTATTGGTAAGCTTTTATTTTTAACAATTTAAAAAGCTATAAGAAACCACATGCACAATTTGCATAAACAGTATAAGCTTTGCGGTTAAAAATTACATTTAAAAGCCTTATAGACAAACAGCTGCATTGTTCAGAAAGTTCTACTCCTCATTAAATAACAGTAAATATGAAGGCGTGATTTTAACCATGATAATTGGAGCATTCCGCTATCATTTCAGTCCTACTTGATACCTTGGCCCTACTTACCTGGCTTCATCAATGCCTTCTGGGTGCTGGCTGTATTGACTCAGAATAAAAGCCAAATCCTCACCTTGTCCCACACAGCTCCATAGGGTCTGCTCACCTCTACCCTCCACTGCTTTCACCTCAAGTCCTCCATCCCACTCTCTGCCAGGTTAACTCTTGTCTTTCTCACACATCTCAAGGACACTTGTGCCTCAGGGCCTTTGCACTTGCTGTTCTCTCTCTCTGAAACAATTACCCCCCAGATATCTACATGGCTCACTCCCTCATGTCCTTCATGTCTTGGCTCAAAAGTCCCTTCCTCAGTGAGCCTTCTCTGATCCACTTATTTTACATTGCAATGCCTACTCCCCCTCTCACCCCCACAACTCTCTATCCTTTTTTCCTGTTCTTTTCCTTCATGGCACTGACCACCTCCAACGTATTGTATGCATTGCTTATTTATTTTGGAAATTACTTCAGAAGTTGACTGTCCTCTCACTTGAATGTAACCTTTACAAGGGAAACGGTTTTTATCTACTTGCTTGCTCTTATAGCCCAGCTTAGAACAGTACTTGGTACGTGGTAGGCACTGAATACTTTTTTGTGGAATGAGTGAATGACTAGTGGCAGGTGGAGAATGGCTGGAGGCAGGTAAGATTAGTAACAGAAAGACTAGTTAGAACACTGTTACAAGCCAAGGCACAGGGTCTTGAGCCCAGCCTTAAAGGTTAAGTGTGTGTGTCTTCTTCTGTCATAACCTTCAAATGATGTTGAAATCTATTGTTTTTTAACTTCCCATTGCTATGTCTTGATTCTTTAGGCAGATCAAAAGCTCCATGAGAGGGGAGGCGTGGCATGTTGATCTCCACTTTTCCCACAGTGTCTGGCACTTACATGATATTAAATATAATTCATTCAAGCAACGTTCAAAGCTTTGTTAATGATCTGATATTACTATTATTTGACTAAGTGAATTTTAGAGTGAATTTTATTTGACAAAGATCTTAAGATCTAATCGATATTCTCATGCTGTTGTACTAAATAGAGTTAATTTTGTTCCATTACAAAATTAATATATATGCTTATGAAAGTAAATTTGGAAATTAGAGAAAAGTTGACAACAAATGAAAAATCTTTTCGTTTCACCACCCATAAAGAACCACTAGCATTTTAATATTTCTTTTAAATATTTTTTCTAGAGACAGCTTTTAAATATAGTTATAATAATTGTGTTTACATTTCTGCATACTGCTTTGCATACTGTGTTTATTTTATTAGTGCACACATTTTTCTTTGCTACAAACTTTTGGAAAGCATTATTTTAAATAAGTGCACATTATATAACCGTGTAGCTGTACCATAGCTCACTTGACATAGCTAATATCTGATATTTAGTCTATTTCTATTTTCCTCTTATTGTAAAGATAATCTGCTACTCTGTCAGACTTCATTGCCTGATTTGTCTGGTCATCTGCCCTCAAAACATCTTACTATCTGTAAGATGGACATAATGAGAAATAAGAGGATTAAGGTAAGTGAATGCAAGAAACAATGATGAGCATATAGTAGGTGTTTAGTAAACACCAGATGGCTTGGAATTGAAACCTTTGGAAATTGTGGAGTGTTAATAGCCTTCATGGCACTGTTCCCCGGCTGCAGGCTGCACCTGATGCAGGTGGATTCGGTCCAGCGCTGGATGGAGGACCTGAAGCTCATGACGGAGTGTGAGTGCATGTGTGTCCTGCAGGCAAAGCCCATCAGCCTGGAGGAGGATGCACAGGGCGACCTCATCCTGGCAGGCGGTTCTGGCCCCGGAGACCCCCTGCAGCTGCTGCTCAAGCGGGGCTGGGTCATCAGCACTGAGCTGCGTAGGATCGGGCAGAAGCTGGCCCAGGACCGCTGGGCGCGTGTCCATAGCATGAGCGTGCGACTGACCTGCCATGCCCGCTCCATGGTCAGCGAGTACAGCACTGTCAGCAGGAGCTCCTCGCAGGAGATGGGCCAGGTGGGTTGCCTGGCATGGGAGTGGGTGGGCACTCGGAATTGGGTTGCCTTTTAGAAGAGTGGGTCTGAATTGTGGAGAGTCCTAACTCTTCTTGCCTCAGGGACCTCTCTCCACTTCCAATGAAGCAGGGAAGACAGTAAGGACCTTTACTGAGTATCTGCTCTGTTCTAGGAATTGTGCTAGATGTTTTTACATACATCTCATTTACCTTGAACAACCACTGCGGCCAACATAACCACTGAGAGACACCGTGCAATGGTTAAATACACCCTCTTTAATGCCTGCCTGCTCAAGTGTCAGCTCTGTCTGCTGCGTGACCATGCCAAGTTACTTAACTTCTCTGTGCCCCAGTTCCATCATCCTAATGAGTATAATACTAGCATTTATTTCATAGATCTGTTGTGAGGACTGAGTCCTAATTAAAAATTAAATTAATTAAAAATATTAGCTAGTGTTGTTGTCCTCATTTTATAGATGAGGAAACAGAAACTCAGAAGGCCTAAGTAACTTGCCCAAAGTTATGCGGTGAATGGTATAAGCCGGATTCAACCTAAGGCTTTGTAATTCCAAAGCCCATGGTTTTGAATCTCCTCCAAGTCCAAAGCAAACCACTGAAAATCCCCCTTTATTTCTCTTTCTTCTGGCATCGCTTTGCACCTTAGTGCTCTACCCTTTTCCTTGCTCCACTTTGCAGACAGTAAACGTCTATTTATTCTTTAAAACCCAGCTCAAATGCCCCTTCCTCTCTGAAGCTTCTCAGATCCCCCAGCATAACTAATTGCTCAGTTTTCTTTTTTTGAGCCCCCAAAGCAACTGATGATGATCTCTTTTGCCACCCATATCACACTGTGTTATAGTTTATGTGCCTGTTTTCCAAATCAGCTGATCTGATTCTTCATCTTTATGCCCCAGAGGGCCCAGCTCAGCAGTTGGTCCTCGACCAGTGCTTACTGAATTGAATAAAATTGATCTATTTTTCTGCAGATTGAAAAGCTGCTAATGGAGAAGTGCTCAGAGCTGTCAGCGGTCACAGAGAGGTAAATCTGGCCTCTGGGTGAATCTAGACAGGGTCTGCCAGCCAGTCCTCAGGCAGGCGAAGGGGCTGACATCTTCTCCCACAGGGACAGTGGGAGTGGGGAGGCCTGGTGGTGGTCTGGGAGTTTCCTTTTGCTGACTTTTATCAGCAACCTTAAAAGACTCCCTTGGGATTTTCTGCTCCATTTTAAGGCCTGGGAGAATGTAAAAGACAGAGAAGAGGCCTGGGCATAGGAAGAAAGAGGATTCTTGAGGGCTGGTAACAAGGAAAACGTTTCCCCCAGCTTTGGGAAGCCCCTTGATCTCGAAAGTCAAGGCAAGGTGAAAGCAGACACACCTTTGTACTCACATACACATTGACAAGGATTTCACAGAAATGCACAGATATATAAACATACCCTCACACAATCACAGAAATACACTCACACTCTCTTCTCCGTATCTCACATACATAAACACACATACAGCTACACTCAGAAACGTACACACACTCAACCTTGTCTGTATGTACACCTGAGTGTGTGTTGACCCTCTCCCTTACCCCTTGCAGCCCTCAGGCCCTAGAAGAAAAACCTGGAACTTGACATTCCTAGGACTGCCATGGGGTCTTTGGCCTTCCATTGTGGAACATTCTCGGGTCATAGGGATGGATTTGATCTTGATCTTCCTGTGTGAGGAGAAAATCCTCAAGGCTCCTGTCTGCACGCTTTAGGCAGCTATTTCTTAAAGGGTCACAGGCATTGCCATATACCTTTAGAGTAAGCAAGGCATACCTGGCACACCAGCAACCCTCCTCTATGACTCGCATCTACCATCCCTAGACCCTGGCTGCAATGATGGCAGATTCTCCCAGGGAGAAGCCCAGAGGTATGGATTTGGCTGCTTTCTGATGGCCTTTCTTCCTGGCAACATGGACTGTTAGCTCCTATTACAGGCCAGCACTTCTTTGAACACTAGGAAGCCAGGGGACGAGCTAGCCTTGGAATATTCCATCTCTGACTCCCCAGGAGCAGATGTCATCTTCCCAGGCTACTTGCATCACCACCAGGCCTGTTGCAGGCCCGGATCTGTCCCCTAAAATGGCTCTGGGCTGAGTGCCTGCCCCTTACAGTGGCCCACCCAGGGTTTCTTTCTCCAGGTGCCTCCAGGTTGAGAATGAGCACATCCTGAAGTCGATGAAGGCCTGTGTGAGCGAGACCCTGAGCACGCTGGGCCAGCACTTTGGCCAGCTGCTGGAGCTGGCCCTGACCCGGGAGGTGCAGGTCAGTGTGGGCTGGGCAGCGGACGTGGGCAAGGGACTGGGCCCGGCTCGAGGAAGCTCTAAAGTGGGCTTTCTTGGGGGACATCCTCCTCAGACCACCAAAGTGAACTCCAACACCTGAGAGACAGGACTGTCAGAGCTGAGCGGAGCCTTCCTGACCATCTAGCCCAATTCTGCATTTTCAAGATGTGAAAACTAGAGCCCAGAGAGGGCAGATACTGACCTAAGGTCACACAGCAAGGCAGTGGCAGAGCCCAGCGTCTCCCAATTGCACTTTCAGTGTTGCTACCACCACCTTAAATCTTCTCTGTTGAGTTATTGTTCACAGTGCACACAAGAGATCCTTATATTCCTGAAAGACTTAGGACACCTGCTGGGAACAAGTCAATTCTGGATATCCTGGCAATAGAGAAGAATCTAGAAAGGTCAGCTAGTCCAGCCCCTGCCTCTAGGGAAGGTGGTACTTGATTTCAGAAAGAACGAGGGCTTTGGAACCTGACAGATCTACTTTCAAATTGTGGTTTATCATGGGACCTTGGTCAAATTCCTTAATCCATAGCCTCATTTTCCCCATATATAAACTGAAGACCTTCCCCCGAAGAGAAGTGAGAGGACTAAGCAAACAACATATGAAAAGTGCTTAGCACATAGTATGGATTAAATACATATTATTTCCTTCTCTTGCCTTTTCCTATTTTTAAAAGCCTCCCAGAAAAGCTGATTCCATATGGTTTTCATTAGGAAAGGTATTTGCATGTTATTTATAGTTACAGAAATATTGTGTTACATATTTGCCATTCTTTTCCCACCACCAAATAAGAGCTTTCCACAAAAAACAAATCCCTTCCCATATCGGCCTCTCTCCAAACTTGGCCTTTCTACCTATCCCAGAGTTTCCTTTCTCTCTTCTCTATGTGTCTGGCTCGTCTTGTACACAGCACAGGCCCTTCTGACCTGGCTCACTTGCTGGTCAGGGCACCTGGCCCTGTGCAGCCTCACCCTCCCAACCCAGAAGGGTCTGCGGAGTTCACTCTCCCTGTCCCGAGAGTCTGGGACAAGGGAAGGGAAGGGCCAGGGCTGGGGCCCTGGAGCTGGCACGATGAGCAAATGTTGACAGTCACGCATACCAGCAGGTGGTGGTTCAAGCTAAGGCCTGTGTCCCAAAGGGAACCATCAAGTCCCAGAGGGACCCAGTGGAACATGGGGCCGAAGTGGGTGAATAAATTGAAGGAGTGATGAGCGAGGGTATTGAAGTTAGTGGTGGGGAGGAGAGGAGCCTGGAGGAATTTTTGAGCAGAGCACAGGTGCCCGCTGATGCTTTTTATGCCATTTTGGTGCCCTCTTGCCTGGCAGTACCAGGTTCACTTAAAAGGGCTTAAAAGAGTTCTGTTGGATTGTAAATGGAAGCCAGCTGGGTTTGGAAGTAGTCCTTAGCTCTTTCTACCAGGAGCAAAGGGTAGCTTGTCTTTTTGATGCTCCAGGTCACAGAATCCTGGGAAAAGCTCCTTGGGCTGTCAGGAGCCTACTTGGGCTTTGTGGACTACGTATCTGATTTCCTGGGGCACTGGGTCCATTCTGTTTTTTCCTCATCCTGACCTTGTTTTTGATGTTCCAGGTCACAGAATGCTGGGAAAATCTCCTTGGGCTGTCAGGAGCCTACCTGGGCTTTGTGGACTATGTATCTGATTTCCTGGGGCACTGGGTCCATTCTGTTTTTTCCTCATCCTGACCTTGTTTGGAGCTGGCACGATGAGCAAATGTTGACAGTCACGCATACCAGCAGGTGGTGGTTCAAGCTAAGGCCTGTGTCCCAAAGGGAACCATCAAGTCCCAGAGGGACCCAGTGGAACATGGGGCCGAAGTGGGTGAATAAATTGAAGGAGTGATGAGCGAGGGTATTGAAGTTAGTGGTGGGGAGGAGAGGAGCCTGGAGGAATTTTTGAGCAGAGCACAGGTGCCCGCTGATGCTTTTTATGCCATTTTGGTGCCCTCTTGCCTGGCAGTACCAGGTTCACTTAAAAGGGCTTAAAAGAGTTCTGTTGGATTGTAAATGGAAGCCAGCTGGGTTTGGAAGTAGTCCTTAGCTCTTTCTACCAGGAGCAAAGGGTAGCTTGTCTTTTTGATGCTCCAGGTCACAGAATCCTGGGAAAAGCTCCTTGGGCTGTCAGGAGCCTACCTGGGCTTTGTGGACTATGTATCTGATTTCCTGGGGCACTGGGTCCATTCTGTTTTTTCCTCATCCTGACCTTGTTTGGGGTGGAATTCCTGACCCGGTGCTTCTAATTCCCTGGCTAAATCCTGCCCCATTTCCAGTCTGGCCACCTGCCTCATTGATGTTCAACTTGGGAGCTGTTGGGTCAGCTGCTTTTCTCTTAGAATTGAGTCCCCCATTGGTCCTCCTCCCCTGGTGGGGGAGGCAGTGTCTGTCCTCCATTCCTCTGCCTATTTGTTAGTTTCTTGACAACCCCCCTTCCCTCCCACATGCCCAGTGGTGTCCTCTAAGCCCTCCTTTGGGCTGAGCTTGCTGTGCTCTTAATATTTCTTGGCTGATCTTTAGCATCCTTTTACATTAGAAAGTTTCCATACAAAACAGTGGTGACATAAAGAGATACACAGGCTGAAGGCAGGGTAATCTGTTCAGTGTTGTGAGCATGTGTTTCCTAAACATGTAACTCAAATCCTGTTCTCTAGGATATTAGTAATTATACAAGGATCCTACACTTGGGGTATCTTGACATAAATGAAATTAAGCTTATTTTTTTGCATCAGCATTTCTCTTATGATGTGTTATTGTGTGTTGAAAGTCTTATAAAAGGTCCTCACACATTCATAGTATTTCTTGTCTGAACTATAGTTTCCATAAACAGGGATTTTGCTTTCTTTTGTCCATGAATGTATATCTAGTGACTAGAACAGTACCTGGCATACAGCAGGCATCCAATAAAGATTTATTAATGAATGAATGTTAAGCAGTGTGTTCCAAACTTACCTAGTCACAGATCTTTTTTATTCTTAAAACACCCATTCATTTATTCTGGGATGCTGGTGTTTCAGGAAATGCAATTTGGGAAATGCCTTTTTTGCACTAGGGAGCCATGTAGGCTCTTGAGCAGAGGAACAGTACTCTTTCCATCCCCCCTCCATGCCCACCACAAAAACACAATACATGGTGGAATGGTGCTTACAAGAAGGGCAGTGATAATACAGCACCACTCTGCACTGGTCTGCTCCATCCTGGAATGTTATGTCCAGCTCCAGACCCCAGATGTGTTATTGAGACAATGATTGTGCTCAGAGGAGCTTCCTAGGAGGTTGGGGAAGGGCTGAAGATTAAGGTATGTGGGGAATAGTTGGAGGAGCAGGGATGTTTAATCTAAGAATGGAAACTCTGCTACCTCCAAAGGGAAGAAGGACCTTGGGCCAGTGAAGTGAATCTATAGGACATTCCATGGAAAAAGGGGTTGGCAAAGCAACAGGGCTGCCCCGCAGTAGAAGGGCCTGCCTTAGGAACTCCCCATCACTGAGGTGGGAAAGTCATGCCTGGGAGGATATCGGCAGTAGATGGAGGTTGGACTGAGTGACCTGCAAGGTTTCTTCCAATCTTGATAGTATGTAATTCTATGAATGTGAGCCTTGTGGGGTAGTGGATTGAGCATGGCATTTGGAGGCATATCAGGGTTCAAATCCTGAATGTGCTACTTACTGCATCTACAAACTTGGGCAAGTTACTTAATTTCCTGAGTTTCCTCACCTCTACCTTGGGTTGTTGTTAGCATTAAATAAGACAACACAGGAGTAATTGGCACTCTTCTGATTGCGTCAGTGGCTTTATTCACTACAGACCTGAGCTACCTTAAGAGAAGCTGACAACAAGCTTTGCTAAAAAGAGCCTCCTAATCACCTAATTACTAATTGTTTATTGAGATAATTTAACTATTTGCTGGGCTTGGAAATTTACGGCTTAACTGTTAGGAGCCACCAGTGGGAAATTAATGAACATTAAGGATTAAATTTTCTCGGATTCAAGGATTAGCCATGTGGGAGGTAAGAGGAAAAAACTTGATTTAGAAAAGATGATTTACTTGAAGACGACTTCTAGGGGACTCTCTATTGAATAAATCAACTCTCACCTGTACCTCTGAATCCTCGATTCCGCTTCATGTGGATAGATTGTATATGCATTCATCTTTTCATTCCAGCAATCAATATTTATTTTCGTTTAAAATATCACCTTTATTCTAATAAAACTGGTTAGGGACTGTATCTCTGGCTGTGTGGCTGAGTGAACTTGTTAAAACTTCATCTCACCCCTAAACTTCCCCTCCCTGTCCGAGACAGAGCTGGTCAACCTCAGGCCTCACCTGAGGCACAAGCACCTATCCTGTGACAGAGGTCCAGACCAGAGGGACACGTCCTAAGAGGAAAGAGGCAGGCGCTAAGCTAAACATACTTGGTTCCTTCTTGCAGACTCACTAACTCATCCTTGCCCTCTCGGCAAGGTGACATGGAGGGGTGGGGACTGAGGCCAGCAGAGGTAGTGTGGCTGAAATCTCTCCCTAGTGGAGCAGGAGGAGCGGGGACCAAGTATTACGCCTTAGTGTTCACACTTCTTGTCCTGTTTTCTATTGGCACCGTCTATCTGGCTGTGGTCAGGCAGGAGTGTGGCTGGGCCCTTTGGACAAGGAGGTCAGCTGCCTGTGAGGCAGACTTTTCACACCTTCAGGAAGCCCTCCCCCCAAATAACAAACTCTACTCTTTTGTGGATCCTTCTGGAATCCCAGTGGGCAATTTAGACTTTGCTCCCAGAAGGCTTGGAAATGACTTAAAATAGTACATTCATTAAATTGACTCTAAGGAGATTTTGTAACTAAAGCTCAAAATTTGCTTTCCTGTTCTTTTTCTCATTCTCAGATTTTGCTCAGCTATGTTGTCCAGTATAGGTAATCAGAGGCTGCAATGTGATTAAACAGTAAGATAAAGACAATCCAAACATACTTGCCAGGATGAGAAATATAAAGATGTTCAAAATTTTAAAATGGTCTTCTATCTCATTTTAAAGTTCCCCGGGAGAAAATAAAGTGAAAGAAAAAAAAAACCAAAAGCCCAAATCTGAATCCCTCTACTCTTAGGAATAATTCAAAGCCCCCGATTCTTAGGTTAATAGAATTCTCTTTAATTTTTTTATTCTGCTCATCTTAGCCAGGAGGGTCTCATCTCAGTGTGTGTGTGTGTGTGTGTGTGTGTGTGTGTGTGTGTGGGGGGGGAGTCATGTTTCTTTGGGCAGCTACAGCCCAGGCTGTCTCTCCAGCAATGGGAGGGATTTCTTCAGGGCTTTTCAATTTGTACTGGTCTTTCCCCACGATACTTGAAAGGGTCCAAAGAGTTAGTACCTTGGATACACAATATTATCACAGCACTACTGCTACACTCACAGAAAGTTAAAACAGGCCCATCTTCAATCCTTAGGGCAGGAATTCCAGTCAACATGTCTTCCTAAGACTCTGTCTTTAGCGTTGCTGAAGACCTTAACAGACACTCATCTGCAGTTGAGAGAAAGAGGGTGGGTGACAGATACTGTCTTGGTTGCATCTGCAACAGGATGTCAGTTTATTTCAGTTGTCCACAGTCCACAAGGATTTGTGAACATACATTCACGGGGGAAAAGCATCCACCACAGGTTAATTGTGGTACGATGGTTACCATATATGGGAGAAAAATGTCTCCTTTTTCATAGAAGGGCATGTGATACGTTTCTTCTTCCTGCAAAGCCAGGCATTTGTAATTCCTTCACAAGGACTTGTTTGATTTTCATTCTTTGCCATCCAGCATTTTCAACATTTCTTAATTTCAAGCTCCCCTCCAAACTTTGCATTTCTGCCACCCCAGGCTACACTGATTTCGGCTGCTTGAAGTGACTTGGGCCAGTGGTCTACTGCTTCAGATGCATTGCATTCTCTGGGTTCCCAAAGATTTCCTAGGAGAAATGCAAGCACATATACTTTTAAGGAAATCAATTTCCAGATCTTCAGTTTTCATTTGTTTTCTTTCCTAGAAACAATCCTCCTAATAATATACAGTTTTTACTAGCCCTTCTATTATTTTCCAAAAGAAAGGCATATTCCTCACCCATCCCAAATCTTATAGTGCATTGCCCTTTTTTGCAAAAACCTTGGAGTGCAAATGGGGAGATAAAACAAAAAAGAAGCCTACATTCATGAACCATAAACCTTTAGGCCTCCATGTATTTACATGTCTTTAATATTGCTGTTGAGAAAAGCATTAGAAATTGTGTATTTTGTCCAGTGTGCAGATTTTCTGAATCTAGAAATGTGGTAGAATGGTAGTGTGTGTGTGTGTGTGTGTGTGTGTGTGTGTGTGTGTGTGCGCGTTGGAGGGTTGGTTGTGAAAGTTTCCAATCTAGCTTATCCCTTCTATTTCCATTTATTCTCAAATCGTGCATAGCTCTTGAGGGACGTTCTCCTTAGACAAAGCAAAGAGAGCACAGGTAGGACAAGTCAAACATTCAAAATGGCTTTTGGGGGGCACTTTTTAAATGCAAGCAATTCCTTTCATCTGTATCTTATGCTCAACTCTGTGTGATGTCTAAAGGTTAATGATAATGATTCTTTTAAATGTAACTGGAATATTTTTGAGAAAGACCACATTATCCAAGATATACTGGGTAAAATTCACAGATACAAGTTTTGCATGATTTTTCTTTTCAGATTTGATGCACATTATTTAAGGCAGCATTTAAAGACTATTTTGTCAAAACATTTTATGAAATATTTACCCTAATTTCTACTTTCTGTTAGCAAAAGATATAATTAATTGCTGGCAGCTGGACTAATTAGATTTAAGTATAAATACTTTTCTCCTTTAAATACATAGAGAAGTTTGATCATAAGAGCTGCAAAAGGACTTCCCTGGTGGCGCAGTGGTTAAGAACCACCTGCCAATGTAGGGGACATGGGTTCGATCACTGGTCCGGGAAGACCCCACATGCCGTGGAGTAACTAAGCCCATGCACCACAACTACTGAACCCGTGTGCCACAACTACTGAAGCCTCCATGCCTAGAGCCTGTGTTCCAAAATAAGAGAAGCCACCACAATGAGAAGCCCATGCACCACAGTGAAGAGTAGCCCCCACTCGCTGCAGCTAGAGAAAGCCTGAGCACAGCAACGAAGACCCAACGCAGCCAAACATAAATAAAGAAATTAATTAATTAATTTTTAAAAATGGTCCACATCAAAAAAAAAATACCTTAAAAAAATACCTTAAAAAAAAAGAGCTACAAAAAACAGTCGAATGATTTCAGATATTTTTATTCTCAGACCTTATTTAATTATTTCCTGAAATAAACACCAAAGTTCAATACATATACACATCTATTTACTGAAGGAATGCAGCGGCTTTTATCATATTTCCAGATTTATAATTACTTTACAATGTTAGCTATATATTACTTTGCATTATGAAAAGTTTAATAAATTGTTTTATCTTGGCTTTAGAATTACACAAGTAAATCAAATTTTATTTTAAGTCTATATTATTTTAATATTGACAGTTTTTAGCATTTCTCCTTACAGAATGATTTCCAAAATTATTTGTCAGCATTTTTTAGCATTTCTTGGAATACATATTAAAATTTTTTTAATTAAAAATGAAGTCAGGTCTATATTGAGAAAAAGCTAAGTTGACTTGACTGATTGGCTTGGCTTAAAGAATAGTCTTTGCCAATTCGGTTATAGGGTGGGTATTTTCCATAAATTAAATAAGCAAAAGCTGTAACTTCAAGTTTTTTATTTGAAACACACAAAAATATTCTATTAAAATTGTATTGTTAATGAAATTAATAATATTTTTATTTTCTTAATCCTTTCTGAATAATTTGGATAATCCAGGGTGCTCTAAGTGAAAGAGTAGTGGGTATAATTAAGTGTTACTTAATATGTCTTGGTAAAGTACTTCTGGAATTCTTCCCAGAAATTGAGATAAGTGAATGAATGACTCTAATGATTGGGTGACAAATGTTTTGCAAGTCAAATGGTTTCCAGTTCTTTGCTTCTACCAATTTATAGGTGTTATCAGCTGGCAGATCATTAAAAATAGTGTTTGATGATAGATCACTATGTGATTACATAGCTCAGAATGTGCTCAAAGGGTGAGCAACTTGGCTATACATACTCTTCCCATTCCTTTTTTCACGGGATTTATGGGAACAAGATTTTTGAGGATTTACATCTAAAAATATAGCATTAAGCCAATATTCAATCATGGATAAATGAATTAGAAAACCTAAAAAGTTTACAAAGCCTCATTCATCTCATTAGGAGATATATTTATGATAAAATTTTAATTTTTATGATTTATAATTATTTATCAAAATTTATCATCTATGTTGTATTGACCAATTGTTCTGATAATTGTAATACTAATTCAAGCAAGGAGAGATTATTATTATTATTTTTTTTTTTGTGGTATGCGGGCCTCCCTCTGTTGTGGCTTCTCCCGTTGCGGAGCACAGGCTCCGGACGCGCAGGCTCAGCGGCCATGGCTCACGGGCCCAGCCGCTCCGCGGCATGTGGGATCCTCCCAGACCGGGGCGCGAACGCGGTTCCCCTGCATCGGCAGGCGGACGCGCAACCACTGCGCCACCAGGGAAGCCCGTGGAAGAGATTATTTTTAAACACTTAGAGCCTTATAGTCACAGGAATTAAAAGAAAATTTCAAATTTCAATGATAAGCATGATTAAGTGTGATCAGTAAAATACTTTGAAACTTAAATGTATTACATTAAGACAAAATTCTGAGGGAGAATGGGAATAGGAATGTAAGTTTAAAGATGAAAAGAAAAGATACAAAATGTTCAAATGTTAAAGAGATTGTTCATGTAATTTTAAATGGATGATGATGGTATCAAGTTGTTTTGGTATTTAGATTTCAAGGGATACATCTAAAAGAGTGATGTAATCATTTTATTTTAGTCAATATTTATAGTCTACTGGAAATTACATCCTTTCCAACTTTGTTCTTTAAACTTATGATGCAAAATTTTACCTGTCAAATTAAAGATGTGCAAGGGGTCATATATATTTTAAAAAATTCTTTTAGGGTTAAACGAGAAAAAAAAATTGACATAGGATACACAGGCACTCTAGTTCTATAATATGGCTGTTGTCTCTGCCTCTCGCTGAGGATTGCTTAGGCCTTAAGACCCTGTCTTCTAGGAAGGGTTTTCTTGTTATGCTCCTGAAGTCTGTTGCCTTATGCACCTACCGAGAACCCGTCCCTCTGCCATGTGCTTCTCAGAACACTGTCTTCCCATACCTTTTGAATATTTCAGTCTTGAATAACATTTTTCTGCTACATTTTTTTTTCCAGTAATGAATTATGTCTGCAGTTTTCTCTCTACCTGGTAATCCCCCACTCCCTTCAGGGAGACTCAGTTGAATTTCTCACCTTTTGCCCTGCTTCTCATGTGGGTCTCTTTCCTTATCTAACTCACAGAATGAGCACTATTTACTCATCTGAGCAGCATTCGCACCTTGACTCCTCTTTCCTTTCTGACACATTCTTTTGTTTTCCAAAAGTAATCTTTTAGATTTTAGGATTTCCCTTATTGGGAGAAATAAAATCAGATAAGGTCTGCATCTGCCCTAAACCTTTAGTTCTAAGTGATCTTATCCATTTTTGCCTCTCTAAATTGGATATTCCCACCCAGGACATATTTTCCCATCAGACCAGTAGCTAATCCAAGCCTGGATTCAGTTATTATTTTGTCTGTCTCCTCTTTATTATGTCTAGTCTTTCTGAGCCTTTCTCCAAGTCCTAATTCATGCATTTCTCCAAAATGTTCTCTTGGGACACAGGCGATACTATATCCTTATGTTAAAACCTTTTCGCTTGAGATTTATCTAGTAATACTTTGAATATTTCATGCTGATCTCTGTAATTTTGTCCTGTATCTAGAACTCTATTAACACAACAAACAACCCTAACAACAATTTTTAATATTATATCTCACTATGTTAAGGGTAGAGGATTTCAGTAGGGCTTGGCTGAGTAATTCTTCTCCCTGTGGCATCAGCAGAGGTCACTTGGAGGTATTCAGCTGGCAGATGGTTTAGAGAGTCTTAGAAAGCTTCATCACATGTATGGTGCTTTGGAGGGGATGGCTGGAAAGCTGGTCTCAGTTGAGAGTAATTGATCAGGGGTCCTACACATGGCACACGGCATCTCCAGCATGACAGTTTCAGAGTTATCAAACTTCTTATCTGGTAGCTTAGGACTCTGAAAAGAATGTTCCAAGAAGCCTGGGTGGCAGCTTCAAGGTTTCTTATGACCTAGCCTTGGAAGTCCTGAAACGTTACTTCTACCGAGTGCCAGCTTCTGTTGGTCAAGGAAGTCACTGAGGCCAGCCCAGATTCAAAAGGGCGGGGGGAATTAGAACCCACCTCTCTATGGGAGGAGTAGCGAAGAATCTGTGGCCATCTTTAATCGACCCATGTATATGTAATCCCTTTGCATGGCTGGGGTGCCCTAACTATATCTAACTATAGAGTCTCTATCTGAGGCTTCACAGTATTTTCCTGCCTCCTTCTGAGGAACTTATTCCAGGCTGATGTTTGAAAAGTTTACCCCTGCTGATAAATTTCACTGGGCTGCAGTCACTCTTTCTGATGGAGAAACAAAAATATATCCCCCTTTTCAAATTCTTTATTTAGAGTAGTTAGACTGTGTGCATCTCCTTAACCACCCCCACCCCCCTTTTTTTTAATCCCTTTCTCCTCTTCTTCAAGATCTTATTTTTTTTGTTTCGTATCTGCCTGGTCTGTCATAAAAAAATTCTGTCATTCAGTTTAATCGGTCTACCTTCCTTTATTTTGTTTCCATTCTTTCACCACTCTTCTCATGATAGAGGGTGAAACATTTTTGAAAATTCACCAATTCCTCCTCGATTACCTGAAAAAACTTGATTTAGAGACTGTGTTCATTTGAAACTAATACCAAGATAGGATTTGATAAGAAACATCTATGAAGGATAAAGGGAAGGAAGCAGGAGAAGGGAGTGGAAAAACCATGTTGCAGGGCTGACAACTGAGAAAGAAAAGGGGGAGGAAGACTTGAGAAGGAAGATATGGAATTTTCAAGCCAAAGTTACCTGTGAGAGGAGTCCCCTGCCTGCAGTCATGGACTCACAGCAGTGCCCGTGCTGTGCTAAGTCACAGCTGGGAGTAGCTCAGGGGAAGTATGGCCTCGGTAGGAACATGGTGGTGGATCTAGGTGGGGCTTTCAGTCAGCTCTGCCCCTGCAGCAGAAGCTCTGGCTTTCACAGGGTAGAACATTGTAGATGCTAATGGAAGCCAGGGTGGAGAACTGTGCTCCAGTTTGGTGAGAGCTGCACATGAGGCTGGATTTCCTCCTTGTTTTGAGACTTCCATCTCCACTAGTCCCTGGGAGGTCCCGCCGGCACTGAGGGACATGGATTCTCTGACTTCGGCAAATAGGGAGTCAGATTCACAGGGGTTAAGGTCTAACTCCACCATGTACCATATGTGTAACCTTGGGCAGATTTCTGTGTCTCAGTTTTCTCAACTCGGAAGGAAATCTTGAACAAAACTTTTGAGAGCCCTTCTAGCTCTGACGCCTTCCAGCTCTGACGCATTGTGATACTTAGAGCCTTGATGATTTCCGTGGAGCCTTTGATCTCTTATCTTTCCAAATTTATCCTTGTGAAAAGGATGCTTACAACTTTTCATTGTCAGAGAGCTGACTCACTGAGACAAATCTGAAGTGTAATTATGGTATATGTGAGTACAGATGTTAACAAGAAATTATCCTCAGACATAAATGGTCTAATAGCAGCAAATGATTGCAAAAGACAGTGGGTTTGAATAGTTTAGCATAATGCTAATTTGCTTCAAGTGCAAACACTAATCAGGAACATTAGGTAATTATCATTTAAGTACAGGACCCCAGTAAATGAAATCTGCATTTTCATGTTAGCACTGATACCATTTATATAACTGCTTACGGCAAAGATAGGAAATGATTCTAAGAAGTACATTCATTATACAGATTTGTAGTGACAAATCTTGGTTATTAATTTTACCTTTTGTTAAATATCTTACAAGTGGCGTCTATCCAATCTTAGGAAATAATTTTTGTATTTAATGTAGTTTGATTAATTACACACAATCTTAGACTGCTATATGTAGAAGATTGGCATATTGCTATGTGTGAAGAATTCTGAGTTTGAATAAAGAAGAAAAATGGAAGAGCTATTTACCTTGAGCCACAAACCCCTTTAATTTAAATCATTTTACAAATGGGGAAACTGAGGCCCAGGGAGTTTATCTCAATTGCCCAAGATCTCAAGATAAAAACTGCTCAGAATTTTATTTTGCTTCCGTGTGCCAGATACCTTTAGAAGTTCTTTATATATATTAGCAACTTTAAAAGATCGGTACAACAACCATAAGAGATAGACACTGTTATTTCTGCCGTCTTACAGATGAGGAAACTAAGGTGTAGAAGGGCTGAGTTACTTGCTCTAGGGAGCTTAGAAGTGGCACAGCCAGAATTTGAACCCAGGCAGTTTGGCTCTGGAGTCCATACTTTTAACCATATACATACTTCCTCATCAATATAGTGTGTTAAAAAAGGCAGGCTGGCACTGGAACTCAGATCTCCTAGTTTCCTTGTGTCTTTTCCATAACACCAGTATGAATTTGAAACAAATCCATTTTAATATTTTAAAATAAACACGGCAACTGAAATTGCACACGTGGATTCCCAGAGGTCCTACTTTCTTGCACGAGGCCCCCAAAGGCAAGTCTCCCCAGTATCCATCTCCACACCTCCCAGGAGAAACTCAAGCAATGAACATTAATTAGCAGGTAGGAGTCATCTATAATTGATGAATCACAACCTTCAAAACAAATGGCTGGTTATGAAGTGGTTTCAAGTTACGTGAAAAGCTTTTTCCCAGAAATAAGCTAAACTCTTCTAGGAATAATCTTCATATCCCATTTGTTGATGAATTTTCCGTTTGCTCTTCTTCCTGAGCCTTCCAGGATCCTGTGCTTGGTCATTCCCGGCCCTCTTACCACCAGCCTTAGATCCTTCAGCTGTAATTAGTGGCATTCCTCACTGAGCTACCCACTCTTTGACAGGGTCCAGGTTGCTGTGTTGGCCTGGCTGTCCACCTAAGGCAAATGTCCTCTGAGCAGGAAGATACTGCAGAGTAGAATGTTTCTCTTGACTCATCTCCTGAACCCATCACCCCAGCTGGACTTTTCCATTAGCTAACGGCCATCCAAAATGAGCAAATTCTTTGGTCATATCTGTAGCAACTCATTGGTTTTCAACTTGATGGTTTGTTTATTTCACTGATGGTTTCTGTTCTCATCAGGAGCCAGTAGAATAGCAAAAAGGTGCTTGCTGAGCCCATCAGTGATGAGAGCTGATTTTCTGATTGACTAGAGCGGGGCGCATTGGTTGTCCATGCCCCAGGGGTATGAAATTATCCCATATTTCTGAAATGTAGCTCAGACCTCATCCTGACTCATGTCTTTCCCTAAGTTAGAACCTCATCACCCCCATCATGGGGTAATGGAGATGGGACAGGATTACAGATTTCAGGACACTCTTGGGTATTCCATTAAGGAAGGTGAGCAGAAGGTAGATGAGTGAGTAACCATCAGACTTTGCTCTCTTTTCTTAGGCACTGGTGAGAAAAATCGATGCCTCGGACAATATCTACACAACAGAATCCACCACAGGGAACCTGTTCAGCCTGACCCAGGAGGGGGCTCCCTTGTGCCGCATCATAGCCAAGGTGAGCTGCATGGATGGGGGCCAAGGTGATGGGCCTGGGGAGAGTGTGAGGAAGCTAGTTTGGCGGGGACAGCTGGCTTAGGAAGCCTGTCCTGGCTCTAGCATTTGCTTGTTATGTGACCTTGGAAGAGTTACCTCCCCTCTCTGGGCCTTGGTGTCTCCATCTTTAATAGTGGCTAACTCCTCTGATTTCATTTCCCACTTGAGACAAGAAGATGGTGCCCCTGGAGCCTTTATCATCTTTCTTCACGTGGTGTCTGTTATAAATATCAACCCTCCTCCCTCATCTTCACATATCTCACCAAACCCAAACCAAACATATCTTCCAACTTAGGTTCTTGGCTGGATCTTAAAAATGCCTGCTGTCACTGCACTACGACATGAAGGAAAGACAAAATTGAGGGCAGTGGTTTTCATTAATTACATGGGAGTTGTAATTCATTAGCTTCATGGTCAGTTTGCCCCTGCACTCATTCTAAGTGTTGGATCCAAACACTTAGAACAAATATAGGCAATTGGTAGCTCCCTAGGGGGCTTGCTAAGGCCTTCTGTTTTATTTTTGCCTCTTTTTTTTTTTAAACTTGAGAAATGACATTACCATTGAGGATAGAATAATGATCTAACTGGAATCAAAGTTATATCCTTCAATAGACTTAAGATGTCAGTCACAAGAAGATGCTCCAGCCCTGTGGTTCCCAGTCCTAACCCTGCATCACGATCCCTCAGGGAGTTTTTGGAAAACACAACATAAATGGTTTGTCACCCTCCAAGATTTACCAAGGTCCTGGGGTAAGACCTGGGAATCCACATTTTAATAAGCTCTACAGGGGATTCTGATGCATGGCCACTCTCAGAATCACTGATCTAAGCCTTTAAGGAAATCTGGAAGAGCAGGGTAAATGCTTGTCAACTCTGGTCAAGGGAGAAGTAAATTGTATGCAACAGCAATAGCTAAAGTTTGAGGGTGTTCTCCACTGGGCTTAATGCCTTGCAAACGTTATTTCTTTTAAATCATAAAATCATCCAAACAAGTAGTTATTATGTTTTTCCCATCTATAGTTGAGGAAGTGGTTTGAGAGGCTTACTCAAGGTCACACAACTGATAAAGAGTGGAGTCAGAATTAGAACCCAAGTCTCTTTAATTCAGAGTTCATGATCCTAAAGCCCACAGTGGTGACTTCTGGTTCAATGCTTGGCCCTTCAGCTTCTTGGGCAGAAAGGTGACCCAGAAGTTCTCAACCCTGTAGGCATATTAGCATCACTAGGGAGCTTTAAAAATCTCCACTAGTAAGTGGCCAAGGTGAATTTGAACCTGGCTGTTTGACAGCAAAGGCTATGCTCTTGTTTGCAGTCCTGAACTGCCTCTCAGCAGCCCGGCTCCCTCCTCTTCCTCCTGTCTGCCTTCTCCTTCTCATCCCCATCCTCCCTTGCCCTCCTCCCCTCTCCACAACCTTTATTATCTACTGCATCCTTACTATATGTCAAACACTGCACTAAGCTTTCCCTTCATCATCTCATCTGATCCTCCCGATAATCTAATGAGTGTTATAATTATAATGCCCATTTTTAAGATAAGGGAACAGAGGCTCAGAGAGAAGTTCATGCACATTAAATGCAGATGGGATTTTAACTAGATCTGCTGACTCCAGAATTTTAATCTCAACCTTCTTCTGTCTCCAGTCCTTGGGGGAGGGTAGACGGAGGGTTGATGCAGAGAGATGATTCCATGATGACTCCCATCTTCCCAGCCTGGAAGCTAGAGAGACTAGGTCCTCCAGCAAAACCAATGGTTGGGTTTCCAGTCCTGACAGTGACAAAGGGGCTGGGAGTTCCTGGTATGCCCTGCACAGCATCCTCACCTCCGATGCTCAGGAAATATGCCCAATATGGTGACAGATGTGGGGCAGCTTCCCCCAGTGGCCTTCCTCATTCACCTCCTTGAAGCCTGGTGTGGTCTGTCCTTGGGTCCTTCATCCATCTGAGCTACCCCCATGAGATGATTTGGGCAACCTGTCTGAGGTTTATCCTCTCTTCCCCTTGGGTTCCTCTGATGGCCAAGAAATAAACCCAGTCCTCCCTATGATGGTGGTGGCAAATAATCCCATCCCTTCCTGAGTGCAGAGCACAGAAAACTCCCCTGTGCGTTGTTGAAATTACCCCCTCCTCGCCACTCCAGCTCCTCTATTATCCTCCTCCCACCACTAGCCTACACACCCCGCAAGTGGCCTCCTCCAGCTTTATGACAGCTTACCCTGAGCCTGTCTGAATAATGCATACCATTATACAGCTGGGCTCTGAGCCCAGAGCTTTCTATAAAATTAAACAAGCTCCAGCCAACAGTGCGATTCCACAAGCTCAGGCGGCTCCTGGTCCCACTCTAAGCTGAGTGCTTCTTTTTGGTCCTCGATGGGGGCTTCACATTCCATATCACTGTCTATCTCCTCTCCCTCCCACATATTCCAGCCCTTGGGACACCTTTCATGAGGGTATGAGACACCCTTCTAACCAGGATGCCTTCTGTGACCTGATCCCAACCTGGCTGTCCAGGTCCACCCTCACTGGGTGCTCGGCCCTTTCACAACATTAACTCAGTGCTCCTTCAACAGCTGAGTCATGTAGCTGTCACGACCCCATTGTTAACCAAAGATTGCCAGCAGCAGAGCCAGGATTTGAACCAGAATCCCCTCAGTCTGGGTTCAGGATTCCCCCCTTCTTCTCCTAGTAGCTAAAAATGCTAAGAAGACCATTTTTCACAGTCTTGGGAAAGGATGTAATGAGAATCCAGTGCAAATGGTTGCAGAGGCTTAAATATAGTTATGCTAGACTTGGCGTCTCCTGAGCCAAAGGAAGGCTGCCACACTGATCCTGGCTCTCTGCCTCCCATTCTTTGGCATCGTTTCTTCATTGTCTGCTCCAGACCTAAATAGCTATCTATCTATCTATCATTGTAGATATATAAATAAGATTTGTACTATATATGATTAAATACACACACATATAAACATGCATACATATATAAACATATATATATATATATATATATATATATATTTACATCTGGTGGGGGAGGTCATTAATAGCCAACAAGGCTGGCCAGGGAGACTTTTGGACTCCTGTTCTTTCTTCTTACTTTAAAGAGTAATTTGATCTTATGTCAGTGACTCTCTGGGTAAGGTCTTTATGTGCAACCCTCATCAGATGTCCCAGGAACCGTGGGAAAGTAGGCAGGCAGAGATAAAGGACTGTGGAGCAAGAATTCAGAGGGGTAAGTGTCTTGTCCCCATACCAGAGCATGTTTTTTTATCAGAGTAATGATGTACATTTAAAATCACATCATTGGGCTTCCCTGGTGGCGCAGTGGTTGAGAGTCCGCCTGCCGATGCGGGGGACGCGGGTTCGTGCCCCGGTCCGGGAAGATCCCACATGCCGCGCAGCGGCTGGGCCCGTGAGCCATGGCCACTGAGCTTGCGCGTCCGGAGCTCCGCAACGGGAGAGGCCCCAACAGTGAGAGGCCCACGTACCGCAAAAAAAAAATAAAAAATAAAATAAAAAATAAAATAAAATCACATCATTTTAAGTGACCCTTTGACCCTTCTATAACCGTCCCCCTTCACATTATGTCAGGAGTTCCTACTCCGTGCTCTTTTAACCCTGCAACCCCTGCCCATTTCAGTGCACAGCTACCCAGATGTCTTCCTGCTTTTAATGTTGTCTGCCAGACAAGGAGCTCAGCATGGATGGGGACCGAGGCAGTACCCAGCAGAGGGTCTGGCATATAATAAACCATTAATATTTTTGTGCTGCCTGAACAAATTTACCAGTCCTAAGATATGAACCTTTCCCACCAAATAAACTACCCTAAAAGGAAGGAGGACTATTATAAAATGTCAGAAATTCTGAACTCCCCCAGAATTGGATACTTTCATCTTGGTCCCTGCAGTGATGAGCCGCCAAACTCTTAGACTGCAAAGGGCCCGGGGCTTATCGTTGTGGAGTGCGGGGAAGGGGAGGTCTGGCGTGACATTTCAGTGAGGCTGTGCTGGGCCGCAGTGGTCAGTGCTGCTTCTTCTGGTTGCTCATACATGATCCTTTCAGTCATTCACTGCTGCGTCCCTGGGGACACAGAGCAGTGCCTGTTTTGTGCATAGTACATTTTTTGTTGAGAGAGTTCTGAAAAATCTGATTGGGGATGGTAATTTTGCTGAACCCACCTCCTTCCTCCTGTAACATCTTTCTCAGTTTGGGGAACCGAGGGCAGTGGGCATAGTTGGAGCCAGGAGTGGTGCGGTTAAAGGCAAGTGCCCCTCAGGACCAAGTTCAGACCACTTGCTCATGCATTCTTTCCTGCTGCCCCCCCTAGGCACCCCTCCAGCCCTCAGGGAAGGGGAGAGGGAGGAAACAGGGCAAAGCCAGATGTGGGATAGCCAGCTTCCCCTGCTTTGGACGTGGATGTCCACGGTGGGGTTGCCACCAGTTTGCTGGACATGCGGTGAGTCGCCTTTGTGATCCGTTGGTCTCTCTCACTTTGCCCCGGGAGCCAAGGCGGCTTCAGTGATTTTTCTACAGAATAAATATGTCCAGTTAGGATGAGCGCCTCACTCCCAGACTCTTCTCAGAAATCCTCTCAGACTTCTCCTAGGAGGTCACCACAAGGTCTCAAAAAGGAAAAGTACAGGTTGACATTCAAGAGCTCGGCTGATCAATCCTAAAGATTTTTTCTTCTTTCCTTTTACAAATTGGAGTCAAGGAGTTAAAGCAAGACCAGTGTGGACTTAGGGTGATTATTTCACCCATCTGGACTTCAGTTTTTCCCATCCCCCAAATGGAAATAAATTATAGTATTGAGGTAAATAATGCTCCTTGTTGTGTGCCTGCCATGGTGGTGGCAGCATCTGAGAAGTAACAGGTGGTCACTGGCATAGTGAGAACCAGCCGAGGCATCTAGGTTTCAGTTCCCTCCATCTGCCTCAGACTTGTTTCTAGAACCTGTTTCTGACAACTCCAGGCTTATTCCATGGTGGCTGCTGAGGGGTGTTGCCAGGAGTCTGGGAGCAGTGTTAACGGGTTGAGCCTGGCCCCAGCATGTGTGCCTGCCCGGGACCCTCGCCTCCAGTTTAGATTACCAAGAGTGACATTATTTCTGGAGCTGGCATTTCACTGTAACACATGTGGGAGCTTGGGAGTGTGTGTGTGTGTGTGTGTGTATGTGTGTGTGTGTGTGTGTGTGTATAGAAACCAGAGGGGAGGAAACATTCTTTTTCACTACTACCTTCCTGGGTTCTCTGGCTGAGGCCCTGTAAATTGGGCTGACAAAAGCCAGATTAACAAAAGAAAAAAAAAAACAAATTTATTAGCACTTGCACTGTACTTATGCATGGGAACGGTCAGAGATGAGTAACTCAAAGGGTTGGTTAGAACTTGGGCTTAACGTAGCATCTTAGCAAAGGAACAGTACATTTTTAGAGAAGTGGTAAGACAAAGGAAGAGAACCTTGACTCTCTAGGGGTGGCAAACTGTGGGAAGACACATATATGGGAAACTAATAGTAGATAAAGACTGAAGTCTGCTATGTGGATTCCTCTGGTGCCAAACCCAGGCTGATAAGGGTCTAATATTGTCTCCAGTGATTAACTCTTGTTCTTCCTAGTAGAGAGCAGAGGGGGTATAATCTTTTCAAATTTATGTCCTGCTTTTAGTCAGATAGGGAGAAGACAGAGATCTTTTCTTGTATCTGCTTCTTCTTAATTGCCTTCAGCTCAAAATAATCTTTACACTAAGGCAGCATATTTTGGGGTGGCTATTCTGCCACCCTACAGACCCCAAAACACAACTGCTGAGTGAGGGGTATCAGTAATTCTTGAGTCAGACCCTGGAGAGGTCACACGGTGAGTTCATGTGACATTTTCTTTTTCTTGGCAGGAGGGTGGGGTTGTGGCGCTCTTCAAGGTCTGCCGGCAGGACAGTTTCCGGTGCTTGTACCCCCAGGCGCTCCGCACGCTGGCCTCCATCTGCTGCGTGGAGGAGGGTGTCCACCAGCTGGAGAAGGTAAGGGTGCAGCTGGCTGGCTGGGCGGGGCCTGAGGTCCCTGAGCGGGTGGGTGAATGGGGAGAGCGACCTCCTGGTGGACGTCTGGCGAGAGCAAGTCCCCTGAGTCCCTCCTGTTCCCAGGCATCATGCATGTGGGGCTGCTGGGATCTTGACTGTGGTTGATGAAGACATGAAGGGGGCCAAGACTGAGGACCTCAGCGGGAAAGGCAGGGTCCAGAGGGACACTCAACACTTCCTGGGTGGAGGGGCCAACAGAGCCTGGTTGGCGGGGCAGGGTGGGAGGTGGGGAGGAACACAGCAGGAGGCAGGCAAGTCAGGTGGGGAGGGGTGTTGAGGTTAAGGGCCGTTGGTCCTTCTCTCGTGGCAGGACCCCAGCCGAAGGAAGAGGATCCAGCTCCTCCGGGGACAGGATAGGCATGAGCAGGGTGGGCATCGTGCCTGGGCAAGCAGGTGGGCTCCACCCAAAGAGGGCTTGGGTAAGGGAAAGGGAAACTGGAGTCCAAGCACATGATGGGTCCACACCACTGGGGGTGGCCAGGATTGGAGGGAAGGTGGTGACTTGACAGTCCCAGGTGCCTAGCTCCAGGCCAACCTCGGGCAACGTGACCGATTCCAGCTACCACCTCCCAATTACCCCAGGTTGTAGGGCTGAGGCTGCTTCAACACTTCTGCCTGAGTGGGTCTGAGCCTGCAGCTGGATCCTCAGGGATGTTAGCAGGAGGGTTGGGAGGCTAGTGCTGACATTTGGGGATTTCTCAACCACATTTCAAGGAAAGATGCTGAATTTTTTCTATGGAAGAGAGATAGAAAGGCCTGGTATGACCTGGTGACAATTGTGGTGCCTGCAGGGTGAGGGGTAGGTACCTTGAGTCTGTTCTCGTGACTGGTCTAAATGGGGATGGGACAGCAAACTGCTCCCCTTCCTCTGCATCCGTGTCCCACAGTCTGGTCCTGGCTGCCCAGAAAAACTCCACCCTACCCTCAGCTTCTTTACTTTGGTCTGGACTCCTAGACAGATGGTCATTTTACATTCTACCCTGCCTCTTTCTAAATCTGCTCAGGTTATGGGACAGAGTCACAGGATCACAGGCTCTGAGGTGCTTTTAGCTGAGGATGGAGGGTGCATGGGAAATCTGCTCAGTTTACAGATGAGAAGGCTATGGCTCAGAATGGGGAAGTAATTTGTCTGAGGTCACACAGCAAAGTGGTGAAGGAGCTAGGGCCAGCCCTCTGGACAGAGTGCCCCCCTTCCCGTGGGGTCAGAAGCCTTTGTATGTGTGTGCTGGCTTAGGTGGTAAAATGGAGGAGAGAGGCAGTGGTGAGACACACAGACTCCATGAAGTAAATGCATTGAGCATTTCCAGCTTCATGTGCTGAATAATCCTCTCTTCTCCCATAAAATCTTCTTCCTTAGACAGTGGGAAATGGCCATACGTGTTTGTTTCTCATCTTCTTTCATGCTGGTTGGCAGGAAGAAGGGGAGGAAAAGGCAGAAGGGACTAGAATCACCAGTTCTCCATAAGCAATGCATTTCTTGGCTTTAGAGAGTTTGCAGAGCAGCAGGAAAACCTCAATCCAGGGAAGAAAAACAGCAGGACTTTTTTTGCTCAGAGTGAAAACCTGTGCAACTGGGAAGGCTGTGGAGGCAATTTCTCCCGCGGGGCTCCAAAGCCAGAGGGCGCCAATGCGTCTTTCCCAGGCCAGATGGGCCACCGGCCTGGGAGCCAGCCCCTACCCACCGAGCAAGAGGACGGGGGACACTCAGCGCCTGAGGGCTTACTAAGCGCCCCGTGCTGAGCTAGCCCCTTACACGCATTCCCTTCATTAACCCCCCAGAACCTCGTGAGGTGAGCACTAATATCTCCACCTTGAAGTCGAGGAATTGAGTCTCAGCCAGTGTAAGTGACTCACCTAAAATCACAGAGTAAGTTTTGGAGCCAAGATTTGGACTCCGTCTGCTTGTCTAATGCGCAGTCGACCTCACTGACTCACTGGTTTAATGGATACTCTCAGACTGCCAAAAAAATCCCTGCAGCTAAACTCGGACCACCTTGCTGTTTCTGGCCAAAGTCCTAATTCTCCCACCCGCAACTCGCACAGGAGAAGGTCACCGTCTCTGGGCTTTCCCCTCCTCCAGGTCAGATTACTTTCCATACACAGATACTTCTGAAATAACTCTGTGCCCGGCAGTGAGCAGGAGGGAGTCTTGTCAGAAAGGAGCCCCCGTGTGGTCGGAAACAGCTACTACAGCTCTGCAGTCACAGAGCTTGCCAAGTGTCTTCACAGGCAGCCTGATTCCATTTGATATCTGCCTTGAGTGTACAAGCATCCCCATTATACAGACGAAGAAACCGAGGCCCAGAGCTGTGAAGTGACGTCTGCACAGAATCACACAGCTCGTAATTCATTCATTCAGAAAACATTTATGGACTGTCTGCTCTTTGCCAGGCGTTGTTTTATGTGCTGTAAGTACAGCAGTGAACAAAACAGACAAAACCCCTGGTCCTCTTAGAGCTTACGTTTTCGCTCAGGGGGTGGCAAGTTACAGCCTGTGGGCTGAAGTCATCCTGCTGTCTTGTTTTTGGCACGTACAGCCCACGAGTTAAGAAATTTTTTTTCATTTTTAAATGGCTGTAAAAATATCAGAAGAACATTTTGTGTCACATGAAAATTATGTGAAATTCAAAGTTTTGATCCATAAAGTTTTAATGGATCACTGCCAGGCTCCTTTGTTTAGGTGTTCTCTAGGTCTGCTTTTTCTCTACAACAGCATAATTAGATAATTGCAAGAGACCATGAGGCCCACAAAGTCAAAAACATTTACTATCAGGTCCTCTACAGAAAATGTTTATCGACCCCTATTCTATCAGGTAATAAGGCCATCATGACAATGATTAAAAGGATAATAACATTTATTGAATACTTGCTTTGGACAAGCACTTTGTTAAACCCCACCTTTCATGGTGTCACTTAATCGTTAATCCATTGGTGCTGTTATCATCCATGTTGTTTGCAGAAGGAAGGGAGACTCAGAGAAGTGAAGCAACTTGCTCAAGAGCACACAGCTAATAGATGTCCTGGCGAACATTTAATCCCAGCTCTGCTGAGCCAGAGTCAGCCTGGGCTGTGAACCATTATGCCAACCCAGGACACAACTCCAATACGTGAGGCTAAGGTCCATGCTCTTTTCCTCCACATCATGTTGCTTCCAAAGCTGTGAGATGTTCTAGAGACACCCAGGAGGGCCTGGATCACCTGTCCCTCCCCCAGGTCCTGCCCACGTGGGCTCTGTGATCCGGCTGCTGAGCGCTGGCCTCAGATGCTCTGATGAGGTCAGCTGTTGTCCACGTTTAGGACGGAAGGGGAAGAAATCCAGGGACGGGCTGATTTGCGGAAGCCGCAGCGTGACAGGCAAGGCAGAGGCGAGGTGGGGAGCAGGTGCCCTGGGGCTTTCGCCTGCTGCCCCCTCACCCGGCACAGTTCCTGCCCTCTTTAGATAATGTCAAAGTCCCAGCCTCCCCCAGATTTACTGGCCTAGCCTCCTCCCTGAGGCTCCCGTAATTAATCGGCAGCAAGAAACGTGCTGGATTTGGTTAAAATCCATTTCTATCATGCGGCTACCCACCACCGCTTCCCTCCAACCTTAAAGTGGTTCATTAAATCACGCACAGACCCCTGCGGAGTGTGAGTCTAGTCAGGTCACCAGACACCCCATCCATCATTGGCCCTGCGATGTGATGCCCGAGCGCTGTTGGGCTTGGGGCATTCAAGTGGCCATAGGTTCACCCAGTCACCTGTTTCTTCTTTCTCTGTCATCCAGTCGTTCACTTACTTTCAACTCCCTCGTTTCCTTGCCTGCTCACTCCGTCCCTCACCATCTCATCACGCTACTAATTCATTCCGTCATCACACATTTGTTGTGAAGCAGCCCAGCTCCGGGAAAACTGTGGCCTTTGAGAGTCAGGCTCTTCTGGATGGGAATTCAGGCTTTTCCACCTACGAACTTGGAGACGTTTCCCTGGGCAAGTTACTTAACTTCTCAGAGGTGTGGTTTCTTCATCAACCAAATGCGCATTATGAAATCTACCTCCCAGAGTTGTCAGAGATAAATAGATGGCAGTAACCTGGTGCCTGGCACCCACTAGGCATCGAATAAATGGTAGCTATTTTGATTTTGGCGGGTGTGATGCCAGTTGCCGGGGTTTTGAATATCAGTGGCCTGAAGAAGATGATGGTCTGGTGGAGAAGAGAGCTCTGGCACGCCAGCAGGAGGGGGTAGCGTGGCCAAAGATGCTGCCCAGTGCACAGTGTGGAGAAGTCAGTGGGGCTGGAGTGCGAGTCCCTACAACCTTTCCATTTTACAGGTGAGGAAACTGAGACTCAGAGATTGTGTTCCCTCAGCTCATGAATGTGTAGTTTGGATTCAAACCCACGTCTGGCTGGTTTCTAAAGCCCATGTTCTTTATACTCTGCGACCCTGGGAAGAGCTGGCCCTTTTGAGGTGGGGACTGCAGGGTAATGGCTCCCAGGGAACCAGGCTCTGGGTATTGGTCCGAGAAGAGGGCAGATGTGGATATTCCCCGAGCAGCTCTGGAGCAGCAAGATGTCAAGACATAGCAAAGGCCTCTGCAGAGGTGCCTGAAGGGTCTTTCAAGGCTCCACGCTTTCTCTTCAGAGGTCTGGTTCATCCTGCCCACAGCCTCTCACCATCGTGCTCCTGCTGGGGCAGCGAGTTTCAGGAAGTCTGTCCTGTGTCCTCAGCAGACAGTCACCCCTCATTCCCCAGCCCCTGTGCTGGGATCTGGGAGGAGAGACAGGCAGCTGTGCTCCCTGTTTCCCAGCTGGGCTGGCCAAGTGGTAGCCCCACGGCCATCAGAAGCCGCAGGCTGGTGGCACCACCTGTGCCTGGGGTGCTGGTGAAGGCAGCAGCAAGGAAGCAGTGGAGCTGGGCCCCGAGGACCAAGGTGGAGCTCCCGGGCAGGCCAGGGGAAAGTGGCCTCGACAGAGGGACTCCACAGCTGGCTGGTAGGCCAGTGGGGCTCTAAGTCTTTTAGGAACTCCGTGCTCAGTGAGTTGGGGGAGCCCAGAAGAGGAGGCAGTGTTCTCTGAGACCCACTTTGGAGAAGATGGGATGAAGAAAATGAGGGCCAAAGAGGGAGTGAGTGCTTCAGAGCCACACAGCCCAGTGAGAGCAGGTGGACCCAACTCCGTCTGGTGGCCAGGTGACCTAGCCCACCTGGACTGGTGAGGGCAGCCTTGGGGCAGAGTAGAGCCGGGAAGGTGGACTGGCATTACCAAGGGGGAGAACTGCTGGTTTTGGGGGAGGCTGAGAGGGGGCTAGAAAGCGAGTCCTCTTTGAACCTCGGTTTCCTCTTTATAAAACGGGATGACACCTCCTCCGTGGGGCTGCCATGATGATGTGACGCAGCAATGCAGGTGGGGCCTGCTTGGAGGAAGAACTCGCCTGTGTCTGTTTCCCTTCCCTCTTTCCTGGCCTGTCTGTCTTTACCTTTTCGGGTTGGTCTGGGGAAAATCCTGCAATGCTCCCAGAAAGCCTGAGTCCTGGGATTTTGCCATGGCCCTGGCAGAGTTCCAGGTTGTTCTGAGTGCGTAATGGGACCATCAGGGCACTGTTGGTGCAGCAGTCAAGATTGGACAGAGCCAGGGGCCAGGATGGGGGAGCTGGGAACTAGAGCTGGACTGGGGACTGGGGTCCAGGGAGGGGCTGGGGCTGAGCAGGAACCTAGAATCTAGGGCCGTGAGGGGAGGGGGGCATTCCAAACCCAATGCTCAGACAGCCTCAGACAACCTTCAAGATGGTTCTAGTAATTGCCTCTTCCAGCCTTGAGACCAGAGACAATCTTGCTTTCAAAAGAGTTTTTTTTCATTCCCACCCCCTCCCTCTTATTTCATTTTTTCAAATAAGGAGTTCATCCTGTGTTGGAGCCAAGAGGAGAGTTTAATGAAAATCGATGGAGAAATTAATGAGGAGCAGCGGGGAGAGGAGGGGGGCTCAACTTCAAGTCTGAGAAGAAAAGCATCAGTGGCAAGGGATGGAGAAACTGCTGCCTGTCTCCAGGCAGCTCTCTCACCTCACCCCCGTTTCCTGGGGCAGCTTCTTGCGATTGAGATGCCCTTACATCTGAAGGGCTAGGCTGCAGACAGGGAGGCCTGGACCCAGAGACCCTGGGCAGGAGGGAGTGGGTTCTGGGGGATGGTGGGGAGGCTCTGTCTCTCTAGCTGCTGTTTTACAGGACTTTCTCTCCGCTGCTTGCTCCTTGTAGGGCTGCAGATGGTCAGAAATAAGTCATATCTGCAAAAAAAGTAAACCAGTTATTCTCATCCTTTTGCTCATTTGGTTCAAACGATCATTTTGCAAGGAAGGCAGGGAGAGATGGTCATGCCCATTTTACAGAAGGGGAAGTTGAGGCTGGAAGGCATAGAGACACTGGCAGAGGCAGAGCCTGGCGCTGAGAACCCTATTTTTGCTTATAGGTTCGGTTTGCTATGCCCCCCACCCCATTAGCCAAAAAGGACCATCGTGTGCAGACTCCAGAGCGAGGCAGCTACTTTATCTTCCTGGAGTCAGTTCTAAATAAGTAAGTGAGGCTGGGTGGGGAGAGAGGACCTATGGATGCCAGGCAAGAACTCTGCTTAATTTGACTTGAAGCCCCTTCTTTACCTTGTAGTAGCTCCTAGAGAGAGGGAGAGAGAAAATGCCTCTGAATGAGATCCAGATGTCTCCTCACCCTTCTTTGGGGCTGAACCCACCTACCCTTATCAGCTTCCGCCAGCTCTCACGCCCCCAGGTGTGGGCCTTCAACTGCCCTGGATGGCGGACTGTGCAGAGAACCCGAGGGTGCCAGGTCAGCTGTCTGTGCTGTGACTGTGGACAGGCAGACAGAAGTGGGGACTGACACTGTCACCTTCCTCAGCCCTGCAAAGGGGCTTTCTAGAGGGGGTGTGGCTCATTCCCTTCCCCACCTGCCAAGTCTCCCAACCCCTTCCATCTGCCTTGAGGGTATGGGTGGGGGGACTTGAGGGAGGCCAGGAAGAGGAAGAGAACAGAATTAGGCACTCTGCCCCGCTCCCCCCTCCTCTCCCTGTGAGATTCACTTAGATATTAGGGGCCAGTATCGTCCAGACTGAAGGAAGGCCCTGCTGGCTCCGGGGCTGTGCTGCACTCCAAACCTGAGTTTGGAGAGGGCAGCCTCAGTCCTAAAGGCAGCAGCGGGCGAAGGCTCAGCTCAGTCGGGCCTCGGGTCCTCATGCGCTGTGCAACAGCGCCACCTGGTGGACAAGAGCAACAGATGCAGCCCGGCCACGCCGCTTGTGTTGGGGAGAAGGGAGGCTGTGCCGCAGGGAAGGAAGACAGGGCTGCTCAGGGCACTGGACAGGGTGCAGAGGTGGGGCCTGCACCATCAGCACTGGCTTCCTCTTGGCTTCTGGAGTAGGGCAAGTGCCAGCTCGGAGGCCAGCAGGGGAAAGGAAGTTGCTATAGCAGGGAGGGGAGACAGTGAGGAGATTGAGGGAAGGTAGAATGTGCAGGCTTCGGGGCAGAATTTAATGAGGGAGGGCCCATTTCCTGGGAACAGCCTGCACCAACAGCACAGAGCAGGCCAGCCATCAAAGCACAGAGGCAGCAGGAACCAGCATCAGCCATCCCTTGACAACAGGTGGTGGGTCCTTTGGTCACACACACAGAGACGAGGAGAGGGAAGAATGATGAGAAAGAGGAAGAGACTTATAGGACAAGAGAAAGAGGGGCAATGAAAAGACCCACACAGATAATGAACACACAGTTTCCAAAGAAGTGTTTCATTCTCCCTTGGGCTACTTTAAAAGTACAAATAATTGGTTTGGGTCTTCCCTGGCAGTCCAGTGTATAAGACTCTGTGCTTCCACTGCAGGGGTGCAGGGGATCCCATGTACCGCGCCCAGCACGGCCAAAAAAAAAAAAAGTACAGATAATTAGTTTGAAGCCTTGTGATAGCTGGACATGCAGTGCCCCGCCTGTGGCCTGCTTGGACATATAGTGATCTCTCATGATGGTTTTAATTTTCATCTCCCTGACAAGTAATAATTTTGAGCAATTTTTCTATGTCCTTATTGACCATTCGGTTATCTTCTGTGAAATGTCTGTTTGACACTTTTGCCCATTAAAAAAATGAGTTGTTTTTCTTATCAATTTATAAGCTTCAAAAATACATATTCTACATACAAACCCTTTGTCAGATACATGTATTGAGAGTACATATTCTCAGTCCGTGGGTTGCTTTTTCATTCTCTTAATGGTGTCTTCTGATGGATAGAAATTAACTTTGATAAAGTCCAATTTATTGATCTTTTCTTTTGTAGTTAGTGCTTCTTGTCTCCATTTAAGAAAGGTTTGTGTTCCCCCAAATCATGAAGAGAGTCTCCTATATTTTCTTCTAGGAGCTTTATTATTTTACTTTACACATTTAGGTCAATGATCTATTTCAAATTAAATTTTTTTGGTGTTCAAGATTCAGTGTTTTTCCATATGATATCCAATTGAGCCAGCACCATTTATCAAAAAGACCGTCTTTTCACCACTGAATTAAAGTGGTGCCTTTGTTGTAGGTAAAGTGATGACACAGGTATGAGTCTGTTTCTGGCCTATTTTTCTGTTCAGTTAATCTTTCTTTCCATCCTTGTACCAATATGGCACTGGCTGAGTCCCTGTAGTCTATAATAAATTTTAATATTTGGTTGTATAGATCCTCCAATTTTGTTCTTGTTTAAGATTATCCTGGTAATTCTAAGTTCTTTACATTTCTATATATAATTTAAGATTTTGAGATTTTGATTGGCATTTCTTTAAATTTGTAAATAAATTTTGGGATAATTGACTTCTTAAACAGTATAGGGTATTCCAGTCAACAAATGCAGCATACCTGTCTACTTATATAGACTGTATTTAATTTCAGCGATGTTTTAAGTTTTTAGTGTCGACATTTTGCATATCGTTTTTAAGACTTCTTTCTAGGTATGTTTTTATGCTAATGTAAGTGTTATTTAAAAATTTTAATTTTCTAATTGTTGTTAATACATAGAAAATACAATTTTGAATATTATATCTAATGATCTTGCTAAATTCACTTATTAATTTTAATGGTGTGTAGATTCCTTTGGATTTTATACAGGTTTGGATTATGTACACATGTACACAATCATGTGATCTATAAATTATGACAGTTTCACTTTCTCTTTTGTAATCATTATACCTTTTTATTTCTTTCTGTTGTCTTTTTGCATTGCCTAGGGCCACTGTAAAATGTTAAATAGGAGTGGCCATAATGGCTATCTCTGTCTTGTTACTGATTTCAGGGGGAATGCTTTTGATATTTCATTCACTGTTTCATTAAGTGGATATTATCATTTTAAGGATTAGAATACTGAGGCTTAGAGAAGATGAGTAATTTGCTCATTTCACCAAGTCAGCAAGTAGCACAGTTGAGTTACAAACCCAGGTTTTTCTTACTCCTAGGCTTGTGCAACTTCCACTGTACCACAGCTACCTCTAGAAGAGAGGTGCTTAACCCAGGATCTCCCTTAGAGTCACTTGAGGAGTCTTTAAAAATACTGATGCCAAGACTCCACCCAAGACTAATTACATCAGAATGTCTGGTGGTGAAGCCCAAGCATTAGTATTTTAAAACTTCCCCATATGATTCTAATCATCTGAGAACCAGATAAATAACCACTGACCTAGAAGCCCATTGGCACAGTTCAGATCCCAGCTTTGCCAGTAGTGCTTTGCTGAAAACTTGGTACTTTCACATCAGCACATGCCTAGTGACCCTCACCCAAAGGGAAATGAACTTTTTCTTAGTGACCTTTTGATATCTTCTCACAAACTCCACTCCTTCCACTACCCAATGCCTCCAGAGCATCTTTTCGACAATCTGCTTTAAGGAAAATCACTTGCTTGACAGGGAAATTATTTTCCATTTATATTCTTAAGTGATTTAATTCTTGATTTCTTTCCACCTCACTGACTTTGCTGCCAAGCTGGTTATATAATCCTTTTCATCCATTGTTCCATTCCCTATTACATATTCATATTTGTTTTTGTCTATTTTGACATTTGGCTTTTAATCAAAGATTCTTGTTTGAAAAAGCAAAAGAAGTTGAGTGGGGTCTGGATGTGTTCATTTGGGAGGAAGATAGTGTTGTCCTCCTGAAGGCCCGTTTCACTTTCTATGGCTTTCTGCTGGGCTCCCCGCTCTACCACCACTCCTTAGAACAAATACGTCATTTTATAAAGTGAGCCTTTAACCCCTTACACTGTTCACAGAATTTGTCCTGAACCTTGCCCTCATCAGATCCTGCTTCTGGCCCGTGGGTTCCTTTATTCCACCGAATGTTTTGCCCTGTCCCTTGGCCCACACTCGTCTTTGCTTCCTCGGGCACGACCCTGTTTCCCTCTCTGACTGCGCCTGGATTTTCCCTTTGGCTGTACTCTGGGCAGACAGATCCATCCGTGAGCAGGATTCCAACTGCTTTGTGGTTCCCACTTGTCTTTTATTTCTTCTGCAGGCTTTTGGTGTCCAAGTGGACAGAAAGGTGAAGGAGGAAATTTAGGGGGTCTTTAGGTCATGCTCCCCCACTGAGGCTGAGTTATCACTGCATTTGCATGAATCTGTTTATCTGTTACAACAATCAACTCCTCTGCCTTTCCCTAAAAAGTAAACATGCAAAAAGGAATTAGGAAGGAGCAGACCAGCACCAGTGATATATGATGGATCTCTGTATACTAGCCAGTGTCCCTTCGATATTCACATAAAAGCCACCACTGATGCTTTTCCAAAAACCAGTAGGAGGACATTGCTCATAAATTGGACGTGATGTTTACAGTACACTTGGATTCCTCAGCTGCGTGGTTTCCACGCTCCTTCTCCCACTGCTCAGGAGACTCTCCGAGTCCACCCATCCCCTCTGTAGCAGATTCCTGTTGCATCGATCCTACGGCCCAGGTAGTGACCAGGCCAGACCATCCTCACCAACCCGTGAGCACCCTCCCATGAGGAAAGCTTGTCCTCTGCCCAGGCCCATTCCACGCTAGGCAAAAGCTAATTACCTCTAAGTGCGTCCAGCAGCAATTTCTTTAGGGATGTGAAAGTGCTTTGATTAGATTGTTCTCTTGGCATCATTAAGTTTATGACTGAGGATGGGAGGTGGACGTTTGGGGATGGAGACTTTCCAGAAATGGGATCAGCGTTGGAAGAAGCTGGCTCAGGCTGGGCTACTCCCAGGCCCTCCCTGGAGCTGAGCTGGGCAGCCCTCACTGACCTGGCCCTCTCACCAGCTTCTCCCTACATTGCCCCACCAGAGGCCCCACAGAGGGGCCACAGGGCCAGGAGCGGGGAGACCGGGATGGGAGTCCCGGCCCTGGCGTTACCTTGCTTCGTGGCCTGGGCAGTCTCTTCTCCACCCTGTGCCTCTGTTTCCTCATCATTCAGCCCACACTTCACAAGTTAACCACTGTGTGTCAGGCCTCAGCTGGCTACTAGAGACCAGAGAAGATTCAGTACAGGAGCTGCTCTGAGCAGCTCAGATCTAGTGCAGGGATGGGCATGTAAGCTGGGGAGGATGATCCAGCACGATAAGTGCTCTAGTTGTGGGCACACCAGAGTGGTGTGGCAGCTGGGAGAACAGAGACCCTCTGTCTGGGGGAGGAAGGTGCATGTTCACAGAGAAGGTGACTTCTCACCTGGGTCTGAGAGGGAGCGGGGAGGGAAGGCAGGGAAGATGAGCAGTTCAGCTGAAAATGAACTGGGTTTGAGATGCCTGTGAAATGTCCCGGAAAATTAGTTTTAGAACTGAACATCAAGAGACCCAGTAGCAGGCCGGAAATGTAGATGTGGATCTTGGGAAAGGAGGTCAGGGCTGGAGGGCTAGGGGGTCATCATAGTGAGTCATTGAGGCCACTTGGGTTTGGGTGCTATTGACTGAGGTGGTACAAAGTGGGCTGATGGCAAAACCTGTGGCTAAGAAGCAGTTAGCTAGGAGGAGGTGAGCCCAAAAGTGGGTATTGTGGAGGCCCAGGAAAGAGAGAGGCCTAGATAGAGAGAGTTCTCAGCACGGAGAGGTGATTCAGAAAGGCCAAATAAGAGAGGAATGGACAGGCTGGGTTTTGTACCAGTCAAGTTCCCAAATCCTTTTAAACATATGATCTCTCCCTCCACCCCCGACCTCTGGTTTCTCTATGTGTCTGTCTTTCTCTATCTCTTATTTTATTCCTGATCCATCTCTGTATCAGTCTGCCTAGTTTAGCATCTATCACGATAAGGTGCTCAGTTACTGTTTGTTGAACATTAGAGATGCATGGGTGGTACTTTTTCTCTCTGTTCCCTTCTCAGGAATTGTAATTATTAATCTTATTGTTCCCGGTCAGGTATTAAAAGAGGAGTTACTGGCCTTTTAGAAGTTCTAGTTCTGGGCTGCATGACCCAAAGTTGTCCAAGTAAGCGGGTAAACTTGTGGGCCCCAACCTACAGGGTTGAGGTTCTCCATGGGGTCTCAGGCCTAGAGGAGCCTGCAGAAATGAGCCCTGGAGAGAAGCCCAGTTGGGAGACCTCAGCTGGGGCAGGCAAAGTGAGGCGAGCTAGGATTCAGGGCCCCAAGTCTAGGAGAGATGACTGCAACCACCAGGTGGGGATAAGGTGGAGTGATGGCACCACCATGTGGCAGGCACTGTACATGCATCCTCTTAGTTAACAATTCCAGATTTCGGCATCCTCTGGGGTTGGTATTTTTATTCACATTATATATAAAGGCTCAAAGTATATACCAAAAATTGTCTGGCTAGTAAGATATGGCAGCAGGATTCAGACCCAGGTAGGTGTGACTCCAGAGCCAGTGCATAATTTTTTTTTTTTTTTTTTTTTTTTTTTTTTTTGCGGTACGCGGGCCTCTCACTGTTGTGGCCTCTCCCGTTGTGGAGCACAGGCTCCGGACGCGCAGGCCCAGCGGCCATGGCACACGGGCCCAGCCGCTCCGCAGCATGTGGGATCTTCCCTGACCGGGGCACGAACCCGTGTCCCCTGCATCGGCAGGCGGACTCTCAACCACTGCACCACCAGGGAAGCCCGAGCCTGTGCATATTCTGACACTACAGGAATTGGTTCAGACACTGGGAGGCCCAGAGCCCTGTGGTGGAGGGCCCCTCAGGGCCTTCTGCTTGATAAGCTGGACTGGGTTGGAGTTGCTGAGATGGTGATGGATACAGAGCTTAATCTAGGCTGGTGGCAGCTTGCTAGCAGGAGGCCAGGTGGCCAGTCAGTGGCATCAGAGCCAGAGGCCTGGGCAGCTGGCCCACATGACAATCCAGGGTCACTTTCCTGGGGTCAGGAACCTGTGGAATCCATGTTCCCAAGCCGGCTGTTCTCCAAAGCCGCCCTTTCCTATAGTGGGCTTCACATACGATATCCCCTCATCTGCAATGCCATTTCTTTACCTTCACTTGTCTAAAGTGTGTCCTCACTTAGGACACACCTAGGTCCCATTTTCTCTCTTGCATATTTTCCCCTTTATTGAAAGCCTACTATGTGCAAGGCCTGGAGAAGTCACGGGTACACAAGCTGTGGTCCCCAGGCTTGCAGAGCTTCCAGGAAGATGTCAGAGACAGCCAGACAGAAAAGGGAGTGGAGAATCACATCCTAGGGTGCTTCTCCAAATTGCTGGTGTATAAAGTCAGCTTCAGACCTTGTTAAAAAGCAGATTCCAGGCCTTGCCAGAGAGCCTGGTTGAATAGGTCTGGGTGCGGCCCAGGAATGGGTTTTGAAGAAACTCTTAGTGAATTTGGTGTCATCCACAGACGCCACTTGGAGAAACATGGCCTTCCAGTGTGATGAATTCTGTTATGACAGTAGATGTGCCTGGACATGAGCTCCGAGGAGGACCACCCTCCCCGAGCTGGGGTGTGGGCATTAAGTCAGAGTGGCTTCCAGGAGGTCTCCCACGGAGCATCCTCACCAGAAGTCACATTGTGCGATAGTCATCTGAGGACGGGTCACTTGTCCCTGCCCCACTGCTCCAGAGCAAAGCCTGGCACTCAGCATGTGCTCAGGAAGATTGTGCTCAGTGAGTTTGCTGTGTGGCAGTCTGGGCTGGGAAGCAAGCCTAGTGGGCAGGGCCTGGGGGCACAGACCCTCCGGGACCATCAACCTCTTGGCCTCTCTGGTGCGTTCAGATTGGCCCATGTCCCAGCAGACGTTGGGGATTAGGTTTGGGTCTGACCAGCGTTCCCAACTGGGTCTGAGATGCAACTCCATCTGCATCCAAGATGAGATTAGGGAATAAGAGTGGCTGAGACAGTTACTCCCTAGCTACTGCCTTGGATGGTGCTGGAAGGAGGAAGGGAATGAACCAGATAAGCCTAAGAGGCATCTTAGGTTGGCAGTAAGAGGGGTGCTCCCTGTTTCTAGGCCCAGAGTAGCCCCCATGTCCTTCCCTGGGCCCAGGTGAGGCCTGTTAGTCAAACACCTGGCACGAGCCCAGTCCTGCAGGGGCTGCTGGCTCCTGTTTGCTCGTTTATTAAGCACATCCAGGTGCGTTTTATTGCGGACAGTTCCCCGGGCTCCTGTTTCCACATTTGTCTCTTTTGAGTCTGAGATTGCCAAACGTTTTCACAATTAATGGACCTGAGGCTCCCAAGAGCATTTAAGGGAGGCCCAGAACATGGTGGGGGTAATTAGTCAAACAAAATGCAGCCTCTGGAGAGCAGCCGAAGCCCCGAGTGGCAGGAAGTAAGGGAGTAGGGACAGGAGCCCGGGCCCTTGGCAGGTGTAGGGCAGCAGCGCAGGCTCCTCCTCACCTCACCTCACCCTGGCTCTTTCCCTGCCTTGCCCTTCCGCACTCCGATCCCTCACAAGGGAAGGTCTCCTTGGCCCTTGGTGGCAGGGTCCCCAGGCAGGCGGGTGTCCTGGGGCGTCAAAGGGCTGCAGGAGCACTGCTGAGCTAGCCTTGGCAAGTAACTGCCTTTTCTCTAAACAAATCTCACCCAGCTGGAGGCTGGGGTCTGAGCTCAGGTGTCACTTCTTAGAAGGCAGTGTGATGCCTCTTCAAAACCATGGGCTTTGAGGCTAGACCATTGTGGTTCAAATCCCAAACCAACTGCTTTTAAAGTCTGCGATCTTGGGTGAGTCAATGAACCTTTCTGTGTCTCAGTTTCTTCATCTGTAAATTGAAGATAATAATAACACTGACCTCAGAAGGTTATTAAAAGGATGAATGGTATAATAACACATACGCTGTATATAACAGCACTGCCCTCAGAAGGCTGTTACGAGGATTAATGGTGTAGTAACACGTTGCACAGTGTAGCTGGCCTATATCAAGCGCTCAGTAAGCAGAAGTTCCTATGCCAAGAGCAGGTCCGACTGGGGCAGAACTGGAAGCTGCAGCCTTTATCTGGCATTCAGGTTCCACTCTGCCCAGGTCTGTTTCTCTCTGGTGGGGCAGAGAGAACAAGGCCTCCAGGGAAGCAGCCCTCTCTCTGCGGGGGAAGGTGGTGGAGGACAAGATGCGGGAGGAAAGATGCTGAGCTCAGCCTGCTGCTGACCCAAGGAGGGGAGGAGGGGGCCGACATTGTTAAGCATCGCTTCTGGATCCAGCATCACCTGCTTCATCTCGTTAACTCCTCACACCTTGTTGGTGGATGAGGAAACAATCTCAGAGAGGCTGAGTGACCAAGCGAGGGGGAGCTAGGATGTGAACTCAGGGATGTGAGATTTCTAAGAGATTGTTCTTTCTACTACGATTCGTCGTGGTGGATGCCCTGACCTAGCCCCTGGACGCCTGCTGATGTCCACTGTCTAAGATGCCATGGGAGGTCAGTGATCTCTTTGGAGCCAAAGGATAAGCCCCCAGAGTCACTGGGGTCCAGGCTGGACTGTGGGTCTGTCTCATTATTATCTTGAGCCGGTGCTCTCCCAGGATGCACAGGGCTGTGCCCTCTCTCCATCTGCAGGTGGATGGCGTTCTGTGCTTGGCCGACATCCTGACTGACGACAGCCACTCAGAAGCCACGCGGGCTGAGGCTGCGGCTGTGGTCGCCCAAGTCACCTCCCCACACCTGCCCTTCACCCAGCACCTCAGCAGCTTCCTGGAGAGCATGGAGGAGATCGTGACAGCTCTCGTTAGTGAGTCATCTGGGGCTGGAGGGGACTGTTGGGTGAGGAGGGCCTTGTCACAGTTGTCTTTAAGAAGGCCAGGAAGGTCTCCCTGTCCACCCCGCCTCACTGCACCCACATATCTCCTGCACAGAGATCACACTAGCTGAAATCCCACCATTGAAGTATCAGAGTCAGGCCTTAAAGAGCTCTGTTGTCAAGTCTTCTATTAAAATGTTTGCAGCCCTCCAAGAAGCTCCTTGAATTGAGTTCAGATTGGGATTAATTGGCCTTTCAAATAGGAGAACAGGACAAGCCCCAGGGAAGAGTGGGGCCTCAAATGTTGAGGTTCAGATCCTTATCCAGAGAGATTCTGATGGGCTTTGTTCCTGAAATCTCAGTCTGTGGTACCCGGTACCCAGCTAATGTGGCAGCAATGACTGGGGGCAAGCAGCTTCTCAGAGAGCAGCTGTTTCCCACCACCTGCTGCTTGCAGTCCCACCACTGGCCTCACTTCCTGGGGCCCTGAGAACTTTGACTCTTTTAGGGTCCCCTATTCAGACGTGCGTGCTCCTGGCAGGAGAACCAGAGCCCCATAGTTAGAAGGTAATCTTCCTGCAGACCTGCAGGAACGCGAAGGACTCACCTGGATGACAATCCTCAGGAAACTTGTTTTGCAAACCACATCCTTGCTTTGATAAGTTCTGGTAATGCTCTGGGTTTCTACTTCCATCCCTTTCTCTGTCACTGTCTCTATCTTTATCTCATTGAAACTGAATGAAAATTGATCTCATCAGGAAATTTAGGGTTGGTGCTTGGAGTTACCAAAGCAGGGTTGGGAATATCTGGAATAGCACAAATTTAGGAGCAGCACAGAACAGTGGACTTGGAGTCAGAACCCTTGGACTTGGATTTTTGTCTTTGATAAATCCATCCAACAGAAAGCTCTGGACTGGCAGCCCTGTGCAGGCTGTGCGAGATTCTGCCACTCATTTGCCATGTCACATTGCAGAGCTCACTTTACAATTTTCCTATTATATGAAACAAGGGGTCAGGACCTGTTTCTCTCAAGGTTCCTTCTAGCTCTAGAATTTTCAGATCTGCAAGTACTTTGCACACAGGAAGCATCAGTTAAGTTGATTTAATGGCTGATTCTAGTTACTGTGGTCGTGGCATCCACAGGCCAGGCTGGGAGAAATCAGCTTGTCAACATCTACATTGATTCAAATTTGAGAAAACACAGGAACCAATTGTTCAAAGTCTTGGCTGGAGGGAATGCAAGAGGCCATCAAGTTTAATGCCCACCCTATAAGAGAAGAAACCCAGGCCCAGAAGGGTTGAGGAACTTTCTCAAGGCCACATAACAGTGTTAGGATTCACTTACGCCAGCGGTGTTGTACTCAGTCATGTGCCAGAGCCAGGCAGGGAACATAAATGAGGTGAAGAGGCCAGATGGAAGAAGAAAATAAGGAGATTTGAGTCCTGCATTAAATTTAAAAGCACGTGCAGTGACTAAAGAGAGACAATCACTGATACATTCCAGTTCGCTGTTGCCACGTAGGAAAGGTCAATTTAAAAAACAGACAAAAATCCTAAGTTTTATGGAAAACCTCCCAGATTGTAAATGATAGCAAATACTAAATCAAAACATATATATTCCAAACATCCTTTCATTATTGCCATATGTCCATTTCTACTCTGCCCAGACTGGATTTCTCCCCAGAGAAGAGGAGTCTCCCTATTTATTTCACCCTGATGAAGATGCGTGGTAGAGTCTGCTCTGAGAGTCAGCAGATGGGATTTATCTTCTGGGCAGGTAGCCAGGGCTGTGTTCTTTGGTGGGAAAGAGTCCTCCAATTTCTTGCCATTCCCTGGAAACATTTATAAATGAGTCACTGGAATCCTCAATTTAATCTTCCTAACACATCCCAGGTGATTCAGCCTGTAGTTCAAATAAATGTGCATTAAAATTAAAAGGCACTTAGATGGTTATGTTAATAATTGCTGTGTTGGCAGCAATGGTGACTCATAAGAATGAGGGTGGGTGTTCGGACCTAGAAGAAATCTTGCAACAAAGTGGGCTGTGAGTTGTATGGTCTTACCCCAAACCCTGGACGTAGGGAGGTGGCGTGGAAGAGCTGACCCTAGTGGTTCCCCCCAGATCAGAGGATAAAGCAGTCATTGGAAAGGGGAAATCAGAGTTCTTAATTCCTTGGCTAATGTGCTGCCCCAGCCCGGGGTGGCTAGATCAAGATGCTAAGTATTTTAATACTCATACCTGGGCTGTGGAGAGCAGCATTGCCCAGAAGCAGGCATTGCCCTCCTGATAGAAATGAAACTAGAGCTACAGGAGCATCACTGGGAATGAGACAAAGAGGCCTAGAGACAAGAGGCAGCCTGGAATGTAGAAAGAGTGGGGACTTTGGGGTCAAGCAGTTTGATTCCAGCCCCCTCCCTCCCAAATTACCATCCTTCCTCAGTTCCACAATTTTGGGAAAATCATTTAACATTTGAATCCTCTGTTCCTTCATCTATAAAACTGTGATAAAAAATTGGGTCGTTGTGAGGACGGGAGGAGTTAGTGAGGTAAAGAATGTAGAGCAGTGCCTGGCACAGAATTAACACTCAGTCGGAGGTAGCTGCCTCTGCTACTACCAGCTTCTCTGAGTCTCAGCTTCTGCATCTAAATGAAGGCGACCACTTTCTGCTCTAAGAGTGCTCAGAAATTAATGGCACTGTGTAAGACACACTGCAGGGGTTCAGCTAACGCTATTTTCTGTCCCTTTAAAGGCAGGGACCAGAAACTGCATGCCCTGGAAGGTGCCAAGAGGTGCCAGGTTTAATGGCAGAACCTAGAAGTAGACTCTTTGGAAGCAAGAACTAGAGATCAGGATAGAACACAGCTCAACTCTGCCCCTAAAGCTTTCTTTCTCTCTTGTGGCTGTTTTCTTGAAGTATGGCTTCTCTTCCTGTATTTTCATAGAGGTGCTGTCAGTAGGAGGGGCCTGGACCCAGGAAGCACTTTGATTAGCGGTCAAGTTGGAGCTGAGGGTCAGAAGTCAGGTCCATTGGGTTGGGTGGGCAGCACCATGGATCCTTTTATGCCTTCTCCAAGGCAGGAGTCCATTCTAGGTCACGTGGAGCCCATGGGGGAATGTGTTAGGTGGGGAAGGGATGCAGGGTTTGGGGGTGGTACTCTCCTCCTTAAAGACCCTCAGTACAATTACAGATGGTAAGTGGGCGGATATGGTTAGGATTGGGTTACGGCCACTAGGATCAGAGAGAAAGAGCCTGACATTCAGGGGCTTGGTGTAGGACTTTTCTGCAGCCAGGTGACCCTTATCCTGGGACCAAAAGGAAATCCTGAAACTTTGCTGTTGGCAGCTGGAGAGGTAGTGTTTTTATGTTTTAACTTCAGCCTCTTCTTCAAGGCAAATGCAGCAGGTCTAGTATACGCTACTGGAGACACACACACGGACGAGGAGCTCTTTCCTGCCTCAGGGCCTTTGTACATTCTGTTCCTTTGGCTTGGAACATGCCGTTCCCCCCAATATTCTCATGACTGCTTCATTATTTCCCCCTCAGGTCTCAGCAGTAAAGTCACTTTCTTAGGGAGACCTTCCTTACGCACCCAATGGGACTCTAGTTATTCTCCGTCTTAGCACTTGTTTATTTCCTCCTTCACATTTATTAGTTTGCAGTTATTTATATTAGCTTTTTAAAAATTCATTTTCTCTTGCCCACTAGTAGGATGTAAGCTTAACAGGAGCAAAGACCTGACCTGTTTTGTTCGCCAGCCCATCCCGAAACACCAGGGTGCCGGGTACATAGTGTTCACTCAGTAAATACCTGTTGGATGGAGTGATTAGGACGCACATATAAGGTTTCAAATGCCAGCCCTGCTACTTATGTAGGAAGATACATTTCCCTCTCCAGTAACTACTTTCTTCATCTGTAAAATGGGAATTATAACACCTGCCCAAATTTTCTCTCAGAGCTATTGTGGAAACCAAATGAGGTAACTGATATGAAAGCGCTCGGCAGTGAAGCTGTTTTCTTCCTCTTCACCATCCAGAACTGTGCCAAGAGGCCTCGTCTGGGGAAGTCTTCCTGCTGGCCTCTGCGGCCCTTGCCAATATCACCTTCTTTGACACGATGGCCTGTGAGATGCTCCTGCAACTGAAGGCCATCCGCGTCCTCCTGGAGGCCTGCAGCGACAAGCAGAGAGTAGACACGCCTTACACCCGGGACCAGGTGAGCAGCTCAGGGGGGACCAGGTGAGCAGCTCAGGGGGGACCAGGCCCAGAACCTGTAAGCGCGAAGCCAGAGGGCAGGAGGCCAGGGCTTAGGTTCTGGGCGGCAGCATGTCTGCAGCTCACTGTCGGTCCTGTTAGTAGCAATCTGGGGGAAGGTAAAGGAAGATGTTTTCAACATGCCTTGTTGCCCTTGGAGCATCTCCACAAGCCCATTCCCACCCTCCTCTCCCATCCCAACCACTAGAGAGACTTCCTCCATCTCCATCCAGACCTGTCCATCCTAAGAGGCAGAGAGGTGCCATGGGAAGATCCCTGGACCTCCTCCAAAGGTCTGTATCCAGCCGTGTGGGCACCTGCCTGTCTGACATTATACCTGCAGCGAGTTTCTTCCTTTCTCTGCCTCTGTGAAACAGGGTCTTGGAGCAGAGCCTTTCTTCTGGGCCTCAACCCCTATATCAGTCTCAATTTTTTTATTTTTTTCTGTATATTTGAGCTCCATGTAAAGTCTTGTTTGAGGAGAACGGATTTTACTACTAAATGTGTTTGAAAACATTGAATGAGGGGGTTTTCAATGGCCTTTGAGCTCTGAGGTTATGGAATTCCATCCTGTGCCACCTCTGCTGTACTCAGCCTCCCATTTCTCTTCCAGAGGTGGGGGCAGTGGATTGGTGGGTTTTTAGTTCTCTGTAAATTCAACCAGATGCCTGAACTCTGTGTGAGATGCTCCTCCAGCCTCCAACCCAGCTCATCCCTGTCTGCAACCCAGCTCCCCAGCCCCACCTCTTTCTTCCAGCCTCATCATCCAGTCAAAGCTGCCACAGCTTCATGTGCCAGCTCCTACCCCAGCAACTCTGGGAAAGCCTTCCCAGACGGCCCCAGCTCCCCGGGATCATCCTTTTCTTGGAGGCCAAACCTCACAATGCAGTGTTGACTTTTCCAATGATATTTATTCCTTTCCAGTTATTTCATGTTTATCCCCCTGAGGGCATGGTCCGTGTTCTATACTTCCCCAGGATTTCTTCAGGCCTCTAGCCCAGAGCTGGCACCCTTGGTGAAATTCTATAAATGCTTGTTTAGGACGTGAAAGGGAAGAAGTAGGATGGCACTTCATCAGTTCTTTCTTGTCTTTAGAATCACCTGTGGAAAGGCAGCCAACCATAGAAACTCCCGTTCAGAGAGAATTTCTAGTATATAAGCATTTGCATATGAGGGTTCTACTAATATTGTGAGGCTGATAATATCTGCTGCATTTTACAGATAAGAGTATTGAGGCTCAAGAGAGTATCCCCCAAATCATATGGTTGACAAGTAGCTAGCCAGCACTGAATCCTGGCCTGACATAGACCTTGGTCTTTGACTCTTATCTGCTGCCATCTCTGAAAATGAAGAGGAGGTGGTGGAGCTATGGAGTCAGAGAGACTGAATGTCAGTCTTGTCTGGGGCCATTTATTAATTGGGTGACTTTGGCAAGTCACAGCCTCCTGGGTGTCGGTTTTATCATCTACCTTGCAGGGTCCTTGTGAGGGCGAGTGAGATAATACATGTAAAGGACCTGATACAATGCTTTGTCCCTACTAAGTCCTCAGTAAGTGATGACTATCATTATTTTTCAAACTTGATGTTGCAAGGAAGAGCACAGATAGTGAATTATCCAAAATCTTCAGTTTGGTCTTCCAAGCCTTGCATGATGGAGTTCCAGACTTCCTTTCCTGTTCAATCTCTCACTTCTTAGTTGGACAAGCCCCATAAAGACAAGGTATGGCAGTACAAACAGATCACGAGTGGTGGCTCACTGGGCTGGCTGTTGGCTGCTTGGCTCCTGAGGGCGGCTGGCCCTTTGCAGTCACTGTCCTTGGCTGTGGGGCATGGGACTGGAGGGCTCACTCTGCATGATCCGCCTTGTTCCTCCTCTTCTCTTCTTCAGCTAGACGCCTCCAATTGCTGGGTCTCTCACCTACCTGACACGATTTTAGGTCCCTTTCCTTTCAAGTACCTCTCCTGTAGCCAACTCTGGTCATTTCATACAAAATCCAGTAGTGAGGCAGTAAGAACAGGGCTTAGGGGATCAGATGACATGCGGTTAAAGCTTCTCTACTACATAATCATGTAACTCTGGGCAATTCACTCCGAGCCTCACTTTTCTCATCTGTGAACGGGGTTAAATAATACATACTTCACAGCGATAAAATAAGAATTGAATAAACTAATACAAACTTTTGGCACAGTTCCTGGCACACAGAAACTATGAAATAAATGGAAGCCACTCTCTGTTATTATTATTGGCCTTTGAATGTGTGGTACTCAGCCCTGAATGGGGCACCTTCAGAGGGGAGTGTCCTTATCTGTAAAGTGGAATGGTCTCCTCCAGCTTAGACATCCCATGGCTCTATGTGTACAGACCCTTTTTCATCCTGAGGAGTGACTGGCCCCCTCTTGGAACCTCACTGATTCCTAGGAAGGAGGGGCTCAGGGTGGGGAGAGAATGGAGAATGTCGTCAAGCTCTATGCAGATGGCAGTTCCTTCTGAATCTGGAGTCAGGCGTTTTCCTGCCACACTCTCCCACTGCCCTGTCTCCATCATCCCCCCCCATCTCCCCACCCCCCACCCTCTCACCTCTCCATGGCTGAGCCAGGCTCTTCTCCTCTGTCCTCAGGATGGCCTCACCTTCAGCCCTGACTCAGAGCAACCACTTAACTAGTGAGAGAAGACCCATTAAAGAAACAAATGGCTCTTTCCTTTGGCAGAGGGAGGATTAAGGTGATCAGAGGGCTCCCAGTAATGAAGACAAAGAAGATGAATTAGACTCTGAAGTGCTTACCGCCTCCTGAAACACTTAGGAGATTAAATGCCCGTGAGGCTTCCGGTAATGCGTCTGCCAATGACGCCAGTGCTGTGCAGAGCCTCTGGATCTTGGATCTATATTTGTCCACCTCCCTTTGAACATCTCAGCGAGAACCCCTCCATCAACCCAGCAAACTGAGTCCACTTAATTTGTCCAACAAATTAAGCAGAGGGGCTCTTCCACGCCCCTCTGCTAATCTAGGGGAGCTGGATGTGATCAGGCATCCAGAAGCACTTCCTGCCTAACAAGCCCTTTATGGCCTGTGTTTTCATCCCTAGGAGGTATTTTCTAGGGGTCATGCTGCCCAGGGCATCCAGCTACAGGCGTGATAATAGTGTGGGGGGAAAGGGCTGGCTCACCTCTGCCCTGTCTGTCGAGCTGTGACAACCTAGGGTGAAAAGGATGCGGTTATCCTGTCTAAGCCACAGCAGAGACTTTCACTGAACGTGACTTTATGGCCTTTAGAAATTAATTGCTTTCACAGAGGTGAACGGTGCTGGTATATTCACTTCCCATGAAGACACATTGTCTGCTTGGCATTTTAGAATGTCCAGATTTTGTAGCATTTCTGAGCCCTCGCTGTGAATACCATTATCAGGAGTCCATTTATCAGAAATGCCAGTTACCAGGGATTGCAATTTTGACTTACATTGCAAAAGCCCTCTATAGTTTATACAGCCCGATCACATACATATATGACATGGTAGAAACAGTACAGGCTTTGGGTTCAGGCAGACCTAAGTTCAAATCCTGGTTCCATTTCCTAGCTGTGTGACCTTAGACAAATTGCTTAACCTCTCTGAGCCACAATTCCCTCATCTGTGAAATAGGGATACTAATATTTTCTCCCTCCTTGTGTCATTATGATGATTAGATGGCATAATGCTCATAAAGTAGTTAGAACCAAAGAGATACTCAGTAATGAGCAGGCCAGGGGTCTCTGATAGAACCAGAGATTGGGATGGCTCCAGACAGAGACTGTCAGGAATCTGATTGGGGCAGGAAGGTAGGGTCAGGAAATGTGGTTAATGTGGTGGTGAGTGTAATGTGGCATGAGTCACTGCACGGTGTGTGTTGTTTCAATGTGTGTCAGTTTCTGCAGGTTGTACTGTGTATGTGTGCATGCATGTGTGCGTGTGTGTGTGTGTGTGTGTGTGTGTGTGTGTGAGAGAGAGAGAGAGAGAGAGAGAGAGACTATAAGCCACTTAAAGCAGTGGAGTTTGTTTGTATATGATTATATATGCATATCTACCGATCCAGAGAGGCTTGGAGGAACCCAGGATCACAACACCCAGTCCTGATTTGCTCCAGGAACCTCTCCCTATAAAGCCAAGGGAAAACTAAGCCCAGAGAACATGGTCTGGCGTTTACATGCTCTCTAATACTGTGACACTGACACCTCAAACTCCATGCAATCCCCAGAGAGAGTGTTTTGGCTTAGTTTACCAACAGCTTGGGACCTACATCTAAGGCATTTTTATGGCCTTTGTGGCTCTCTCTCCTAAGCACAGAGCTCAGCCCTCCAGTCTCGCGCCTTTGGTAGTGAGGAGGGAAAGCCGGGCCTGTCTGTGAGAAGACCAGGGACCAGAGGGTGGGAGCAGTGTCTGTCTCGGGGCCTAGGCAGGTGCCCTCCTGGTTTCCACGCCTGTCCAGCCCTCTCAGCTCCTGGGGCCCTGATCATGCCTATCAGAGGGAGGCAGCGGGCTGGACCTTCTCCTGGACCCCCTTGCCTCGCTGGCCTTGAGGGAGAAAGTGTGTTCAAAGAGACCACACCCTCCCTCTCTCTGAGCCCTTCATCCTTCAGACCACTGTTCTTGTGTTTATTCTTTCTGCTCTTTGATGGAGGAAGTAGTGTGGATGGAAGAGGGCAGGACAGTGAAGCAGTGGGACTTCCTCTGCTGGCTGGTCTCAGGGCTGCAGTTGACATGGTTGCCAGAGCTTTAGAGAGTTAACACAGTGACAGTAGAAATCTCAATATTCCATCAGCAGTTAAAGAGTAATTCTAATTTCAGTTCTATGAACTCTTGGCCTTTTTGTCCTAATTACTGCACAGCATAAAAGCAATCATAACTTTTCATTAAATATATGTCAGATTTTCTGCATTATAAGCTCTATCAGATCAGAGCACCTGCCTCTATTGGGTATCGTGGGTATTCCTCACTAGTCTTTTAAGTGGTATGGTCCTCAGTGTTAGTTTATGACAGAGCAAAGGAAAGGCACAGAGGTAGAGTCCAGGTGTGATCAGGGCTGACTGCTGAGCCATTGTTAAGGATGTGAGATGAGCCTGAGACTGGTCTGTGGACAGGTGTTCCCGGAACAAGCACAGAGTAAACCTTTTCCTCCACGTGTCTTCTATTGTCAAAGGCTTTGCCATCCTCCCTCTTACCACACTGGGGCTTTTCTTCTTGAATCAGTGACATGGAATTGCCCCTGTTACTCTGGTTCAATTTGCTGTTTGCCTCTCAATGTTTCTAAGGTCTTTGGGAGGCCAGAGGAAAAATGATTTTAAAATGCCACAGAAGGTAATGAGCACAAAGTTTGTTGGGTTCTCTGCTGGGAAGGGCTTCTCCTGCTCTGGTACCTTGCCTCCCTTTGGGAGGGATCTCACATCAGCCTCACATCTTGGCAACACTGGGTGTTGTACTGGATGGTACTTGACACAATCTTTCAAGGCCCGGGTCCTTTCAGACTCTGTCCCCCGGGGCCAAATAGTATTCATTTTATTTAACAAATGATCTGGGTGCTTGACAAAACATTGTCCCTTAATACTTATCACAGTCTTATTATCTTATTTTTATCTTTTGTAGTAGGCCAAATAATGCCCCCTCCCCAAACCTGTGAGTAGGCTACCTTACATGGTGAAAGGAATATTTTCAGGCATGATTAAGGGTCTTGGTATAGGAATATTATCCTGGATTGTCCATGTGGGCCCAGTGTAACCACAGGGATTCTTATAAGAAGAAGGCAGAAGGGTCAGAGTCAGAGAGAATAAGATGTGACTGAGGAAGCAGAGGTCAGAGCAATGGGGTGCCAGGAGCCAAGGAGTGTGAGCAGCTTCTAGAAACTGGGAAAGCTAAGGACATAGATTCTCCCCTAGACCCACCAGAAGGAATGCAGCTCTGTCAACACCCTGATTTTAGCTCCATAAGACCCAGTTAGGACTTCTGGCCCCCGGAATTGCAAGATAAAATTATGTTGTTTTGGGGCTTCCCTGGTGGCGCGGTGGTTGCACGTCCGCCTGCCGATGCAGGGGAACCGGGTTCGCGCCCCGGTCTGGGAGGATCCCACGTGCCGCGGAGCGGCTGGGCCCGTGAGCCATGGCCGCTGGGCCTGCGCGTCCGGAACCTGTGCTCCGCAACGGGAGAGGCCACAGCAGAGGGAGGCCCGCGTACCACACACACACAAAAAAAGAAAAATTATGTTGTTTTAAGCCACTAAGTTTGTGGTAATTTATTTTAGCAGCAATAGAAAACGAATATACCTCATTAACCAAGGCACAGAAAGGTTAAGTAACATGGTCAAGATCAGATGGAAAATAATGACAGAGCCAAGATTTGGAATAGGTTGGTCCATGCACTTAGCCACTATGCTATACTGCCTCTTACCTAGAACCTCTCTTGAGGCTGATACCCTCTGATTCCCCAAATAACTACAGAGGGATCAGTAGCCTCTCACTCAGGAGGAATAGGACTTAATTAAAAACCATCAGACAGGCATGACTTAGCCTGGGCCAGGGGAAAACTGTTTGTCTGGCTCCTGTACTCTCTCCACTGACAGCATTGCTATTTTGTAGCCAACAAGGTAAACCAGTTGTCCCTAAAATCCCATCCCTGGGCTTGACTGTGAAGAGGAACATTGTTGATCTGCCTTCCTGTCTCTACCAGGGTATACACAAGGATGTTTCAAAGGTGGGACTCAAAGCAGGGCATAATTGGCATTTATTCAAATTGTGCTTAATTGAGTACTTCATCTGCACCTCAGAAAACCACATGGGGTACAGGTTCTGTAAAGAGGAAGTAATTTTCATTAACAGGATCTAAATTAGTCTGACACAAAGACCTACCTGTGCCTGTGACACAGCTAATAATTGCAGTGTAATGAACCTGATGCTGCAGACAAAGGTTTCCTTTTCCTTTTTTATGTCGCCTTTCTTTTCCTCCCTCCCTTCTCTTTTGGTTCTGTATGTCAAGCAACTGTCTTTATTCAGTGGCCAGGCTGGTGATGGTTGGAGTGGAGCTGTCCCTTAGTGGTGAGAACAGAGCCTGTGGCCCCTGCTACTGCTCACAGCCCAGAGAAGGCCAAGTGAACTGCAGTTTGGTACAGGCTTGGCCTTGTGTCTCCTTCCTCATAAGGCTGTGCACTTTATGCCTCTTGGGAACCTTCTATTTTTTATTCTTTAAACAAAATGCCATTGAATATTTGATGCTTTTTCTTTTTTAAAATACATTTATTTATTTATTTTTGGCTGTGTTGGGTCTTTGCTGCTGTGTGCAGGCTTCTCTAGTTGTGTCGAGCAGGGACTACTCTTCGTTGCGGTGCTCGGGCTTCTCAATGTGGTAGCCTCTTGTTGAGGAGCACGGGCTCTATAGGCGTGCAGGCTTCAACGGCTGTGGCACACGGGCTCGGTAGTTGTGGCTCGCGGGCTCTAGAGCGCAGGCTCGGTAGTTGTGGCGCACGGGCTTAGTTGCTCCGTGGCATGTGGGATCTTCCTGGAGCAGGGCTCGAACCCGTGTCGCCTGCGTTGGCAGGCGGATTCTTAACCAGTGGGCCACCAGGGAAATCCCTTAGGAAGCTTCTATTTGTTGACTGCATCTTCTATGTGTATTTTTCTTCAAACTCCTTTCACTCAGCCCACAAACACTCACAATCCTAAAAGGGTAGGAAAAAAGAGCTTCCAAGGACTAACCCTCCTTCAGTCCTATTACTTTCTAAAATGCAAATAGGAGCTTGTCACTCCCCTCATAAAATATCTGGTGGTGCAGAGTGGCCTTCAGGATGAAGCTTTTGGTGGAAGTCCTGTCCCTCCCCTGGCCACCCACCCCATCATACTTACCCACCCAGGGCCCTTACCAGGTCCGAGCTGGAAGGGCTGACACATATGGATGCCACAGCAGCCTAAGGAGGCATATCCCTTTCTAGCACGTGTTTAGTGGGGAACAGACGAGATAGATATTCCATAAATGTGGCAAACTTTTCCCTTCCTATAGAGATTTGTTACATGCATTTATTTTCCAGAGTAATATGCCAATGTTGAACCAATTAAAATCTAGATAATACGCTTTGTTGGTCAACATCACACACCACGCATTGTTCGGTTTCAGAACTAAGCTGCCTGAACTGTGTCAGGAGACTGTTAACTGGCACAGCCTCCATTTACACCATGTGACAGGCTTTGAAGAAATCTTTCAAGAGAGATAGGCCTGCACCAAGGAAAAAGTGTTATTTTATTTTATTATTGATTTTAATTACCACTTGAGAGTGCTGTCCACGTCCATGGAAGTGGGTGGATTTTCATTTTGCTAAATTTAATGTCAGGAGCAGTGTCGTGGGTGGCATCTGAGTTAACAGGTGCCACGTTTCCAACATATATCAGTGGTGTTTGGCACCCTCTACAGTTTGGGGTCTGTAGGAGGTCCCTTGCTGGCCCATCCTTAATGCAGTTTTGTGCTGTGAGTTCTCTATGCAAACTTGACTGTGCCAGGGGGCGGGGTTGGGGTGGGCTCTTGGCTGCTCAGCCCACGAGGCTGTAACCAAGGGTCCGTGTTTACCTGACGTCAGCATCCCTTTCCTACAGGCAGAGCCCTTCAGCCATGCCTGACAAGCAAGGCTTGCAGCCCACAGGCTTATAAAGTGTAGCTGAGCATGAACTCTCATCAGATTGCATACGATACCTGAAGCTTACGGTGCCTTCAGTTTCCTAGTCATGATCTCTATCTTAACCTTAGTCTCCATTCATTTCGGCTTGAAAGTAGGTGGGGTTCAGCATCAGGGCAAGAAGCTGGGATTTGGAGGGAACCCAATCCAGGGCAGGGGTTAGCCAGAAATCTGCCAGTTCTGTATGCATTTCAGGGCCTGGGGCCAAGGGACTCTGCAGAAAGTTGATAGAGGCTCCATCTTCACTCAGGTGACCTTGTTCTCACCTGCAGTGTCCTGGGGCCCCTGGGGGCTATCCCAGAGCCGCATGCTGAAGAATGGGCATCAGTCACCGGGGAAACACATCTGAGTGGCAGAAGCCCATGAGGATGGAAGAAAGTACCACGGAAGGATGGGCCAGGTGGACCATAAGGAGTCACGGGCTAAGGGAAAGCTTTGTAGCTCCTGGCTCACCTGTCAGCACAGATGTTCCCATTTTCTTAGCTTCTCAATCCTCTTTTCCAGATTGTGACCATCTTGGCAAACATGTCTGTCCTAGAGCAGTGTGCCTCTGACATCATTCAGGAGAACGGTATGTCCTTTCAGTGGTGTGCATGTTGTACAGGTTATGTGGCTCTATGGGACCTTGTGCCTTTGTGTTTGTGTGAAGGCCTATGTATTTGTGCATGTGGGTCTCCACACTTGCAGGAGCACATGAATATGTGCTTATGTGGGCAAGTGGGCCAATATGTAAGTGTTTTCTTGCTTCCACGGGGCTTCGATCTAGTGGGAGGCAGACACGGAACAAAAGAAGAGAACATCAGATGCAGAAAGTAAAGCAGGGAAGAAGATAAGGTAAACCCAAGGTAGGAGGGTGGCAGTTGCTATTTCAGTTAGGGTGGTGAAAGGAAGACAGATTTCATTATGATCCAGAAGTAAAAATCTATTCCTACAAAGGATGCATTCCAACTTTAAATCATTCTCATCATATTGGGTCTGGCCACAGTGGAAAGCCGAAGGGTGGGGTATCAGGTCAGGGCAGCTGCATCCCTTGATGCCTCACCTGAGAGCATCTTTTTCCTCTTGCTCCCCTACTCCCACCTCAAGCGGAGGGTGTCACCAAGGTTCAGGTGAGGTGCCCGGAAGCTGATCTAAGAGGTTCTCCACTGGAGGGCAGGTCAGCTGGCTGCCTTGCAGCTGGGAACAAAGTGGTGGTGAGGGCTTCCTGTGACTGAGAAATAGGAGAGCAATTAGCAACCAGTTGGAAACCAAGAGATGCTAATGAGGAGGAGTGTGCGGGGAGCCTAGGCAGCTGCCTCTGCGCCTGTTAAGCCCCTTCTCCCAGGTTGCCCAGCTGTTTTAACACACGTACACATTCCCCCTCCCCCATTGCTCTATTACTAATTGAAAGTCATCATTTTGTGTTAATTTTATGTGATTGGGCTAATAATGAGAAACTTTGTTGAGCTGGCTGAGGCTGAGAGGCTGAAGAGGTGTCTTTTGTGGCCTGTTCCTTCAGCACCCAGAGCCTGTAGTTCAAGTGGTCAATGGGAGTGGGTCTCCATAGGCCAATGGATTTGGGATTTGGAGTATCTGGCATCTGTGAAGGATTTTGTGGTTTACAAAGTGCTATAGACCGGCTCATTCAGTAAAGTTATTGAGACCTACTAGGTTCTTGGCATTGTGCTGGACAGTGAGAACACAGAGAGAATTTAAGTCCTTGCCTTTGTTCTAGAGTATCTCACACAGTCTAGAAGGAGACCCCAACTGGACAAAAGTGATAACATGACAAAAGCGTGACATCTGCAGTAAAGTAATGCAACAGAGGAAGGAGGGCATAGTGGTTGAGACTGTGAAGACTGGAAACAATTGCCTGGGCTTGAATCCTGGCTCTGTTATTTACTAGTTATTTTTTTTATTTTTTATTTTTTGCGGTACGCGGGCCTCTCACAGCTGCGGCCTCTCCCATTGCGGAGCACAGGCTCCAGACGCACAGGCTCAGCGGCCATGGCTCACGGGCCCAGCCGCTCTGCGGCATGTGGGATCTTCCCGGACCGGGGCACGAACCCACGTCCCCTGCATCGGCAGGTGGACTCTCAACCACTGCGCCACCAGGGAAGCCCTACTAGTTTTGTGACCTCCATTCTTCCATCTGCAAAATGGGAACAATAGTAATATCTACCTCACAGGGATGATGCGGGGATTAATATAAAGCATGTTAGAAGAGTGTCAGGCACAGAATGAGCTCTGTGCTATGTGTATCTGCTCTTTCAGGAAACAGTGGCTGTCTCATAGGGTTTAAATGAAGAGAGTTTGATGAAGAAACTATTTACCAAAGTGGGTCAGGATTTGAGGGACCAGCAGTGGGGGTGATTCAGCCAGGGATCACTGGAAGACAGTAGGACTCCTTGGTCTGGACAGGGCAAGCCTCGTTATGCTTTGAAAGGAAGTCATCCCGCCAGGATGCTTGAGGCTCTGACATGCTTTGTCCTGAAGCCTGGTGATTTTGTCTCTGTCCTGCCCTAAACTGTATGTGAGTGTTGGTGGTGGGGAGCTGGATGAATGGGCCATCCTGGAAGGTCAGAAACTCTGACCACTGGTCACCCTTACACTGGGAGGCAGGCCAGGGCAGTCCAAGCTCTTATTTGTCAATCCAGTGGCTTCAGTATTGCCCTTTCAGCTAGTTTTGCTTCTCCCTCAGGGGTTGGGGCTGAGCTGGAGAGAATGTTGAGGAGGGAACATGGCTTTGGGACCTGGTCTCTAAGCTGTAACTGCCCGCAACTCTCAGGCAACTTTTGTAGCACCGAGCCTGGCCAGAACTTAGGAAACACATTCTGGATTTTGTAGGCAGCCCCAATTTCATTGCATCTTATCTTTTGCTAGATAAAACTTATAAGGTATACATTTAAAGGAAACTTTGTTTTTTATACATTTGTAAGGCTTCTAACATGAATACATTCACATTCATTCATTTGATATTCATTCCCAAATATTTGAGCTAAGCACTATTCTGAATACTTTGGATATACCCATTCAGGAAGTGGACAAAAATCCTTGCCCCCATGGTGCCCACCTGGTCATATATGAGAAACTATTTTTTGTCAGACTCTAGATATGAAGCTGGGATTTGGAAAATGGCTTCTTTATGGGAACCTTGACCTGGAGGAATTAGTAAAATTTCTTAATCTTGTGGCACTTCCTGAAGTTGTCATTTTGGTGCCCCCTGTTTATGTCCCCATAGGCCATACCATATATACTCAGGACATTAATAGCTATGACTTTGTCTTAGGGACTTTGTGGGCATAAGAAGCCAGAAGACCGTGTTCCATTCAGTGGCCAGGGAGGGGGTTTGGAGAGAAGCCCCTTGCCCCAGAATCAGAGTTTGTGGTGGCAGAGCCAATAGGGGCTAAGAAAGGCAGGGCCTGCAGCGTTCCCTGAGGCTGTAGGAGGGAGAAATGGGGCACTTACACAGCTCACCAGAGAGAGAAACGGCCCCTCCCCAGGACTGAATAACTTCAGGGTCCACAACTAAGTTACTCACTGCCCCCTGAACTGGGATCTAGGAGGCTTAGAAATTGCATCTGGTTCAAGTAAGATTTGGAGAGGCACATGACTGAGATACTGGCCTGGAAGTGACTCCTATGTGAACTTGTGAAGTCACTTCCTCTCTCCACACCTCAGGTACTCGTCTGTGAAATGGGGCGGAGAGGCAGGGGTTGGTCTAGAAGAACTCTAAGGACCCTTCGGGTTCTATGGTCTAAGTTACAGGTTGCAAACTTAGATACCTGCAGGACCCACACAGGTGATATAAATGGATGACGGCTCAACATGGACTGGCTCAATCTCATTTAAAAGAATAAGCTTAGGGCTTCCCTGGTGGCGCAGTGGTTGCGCGTCCGCCTGCCGATGCAGGGGAACCGGGTTCGCGCCCCGGTATGGGAGGATCCCACGTGCCGCGGAGCGGCTGGGCCCGTGAGCCA
>NC_041229.1:69560908-69573986 GCF_002837175.3 Physeter macrocephalus
GGGAGAGGCCACAACAGTGAGAGACCTGTGTACCGCAAAAAAAAAAAAAAAAGAGTAAGCTTATAATAAGCTTCAGCAAATTGTTGTTATGCAGAAATGTGGGCCCAGTGTTCTCAGATCAGGAAGTAATTTTTCAGATGCCAGAAATCTGGATTTTTATGGAACTCTCCCAATTGGCATATTAGCAAAAACTTTTTAAAAAATTAGACACTGCGTAAAGCAAGAAAAAAAGCAAAAATACACCTGTGGGCCATATTTGGTTGAATTTCTAAGCTGGCAAGTGCCACTCTGTGCAGGAAAGAAGGGTGTAGGCTGTGGCAGCTGAGGAATACCTCCCACAGAAGATGGACTTTTACTACAACCTGCAGGATGGGTACGATTTAGATGGAGAGTGAGAGGCAAAAAGACACCCCTGCAGAAAGAATTAGATGGGCAAAGGCATGACGTGGGAGTGGATGTGGGTGTGGTTTTGTAGGCCAATCAGAGGACAGATCTGGCTTCAGGGAAGAGTAGAGAGGTTCTCAGCTGACCAAATTCAAGCCTAAATGTCTTGGTCCAACTACTCCACTCTCTTCCAGTACATGATACCCCTCTAAAACATTTGATCTAGTGGTTATCCAGTCTAGGTTTGGGTCACCTCCCACCAGGGGGGCCCATTACCTCTGGACCTGTCTCAGATGCAACCAGCATCAGAGGTGAAGAGGTGATGGAGGGTAACCAGATTATGTGAGTTCTGATACCAGCTCCACAGCTACTGACTGTGTGACCCTGGGCAAGATACTTCACTTCTCTCTGTGCCTCAAAGTGAATTATTATATAGTACTTAGTTTATGAGGCTATTGGGAGGTTTTAGGGTTTGTGCATTTACTGTGTATTTAGCACAGCAGCAGGGATGTAGTAAAAGCTCAGTAATAGCATTTAAAGGAAATTAAAAGGATATCCTCCAGATGTCCCTTCCAGGGGCATAGTGACTTGGTATGTGGAATCAGAGACTCCCCCAGGGCAGAAGGAGAAGAAGAGGAGGACTTGTCCAAGTTCCTCCTGTGGTTGAGAGCCCCGAGTCATCCTGACAGCCTGTGCTTGAGCCTATAGCTCCATGCAGCTGGCCCCTAGAGGAAGTCTCCCTGCTTGGGCAGCTACCAACTGTTCATCGCTTTCCACTCAGGGGTCCAGCTTATCATGGGCCTGCTGTCTGAGAAGCCAAGGTCTGGGACCCCCGCCGAGGTGGCGGCCTGCGAGCGAGTCCAGCAGAAGGCTGCAGTGACCCTGGCCCGTCTCAGCCGAGACCCAGATGTGGCACGGGAGGCCGTGCGGCTGAGTTGTAAGTGGTACTGGCTGTGTCAGGGGGGGAGAGGGGCGCCGGGGCTGGGAGCAGTCCTGATTTCATGGTGGCGGTGGTGACGGAGGACTCAGAGCAGGGCCGACTGTGCTGGGAGATGCTGGCATGGGGGCCCAGGGTGAAGCCCCAACTTAGCCTCCTTTCCCTTGGGGCTGAAGCCAGAGAGAGGAGGAGTCTAGAGAGGTTTAAGTTGGCCAGAAGAGTGACTCACTTGTAGGCTTCCTGTTAACAAGGACCCCATTCACTCATTCATTTTCTCATTCATTCATTCACTCAGTTATTTGCTTACTCATTTGTTTACTTATCCACACATTCATTCACTCAGGAATTCATCCATTAACTCATTCATTACTTCATTTATCCACCATTAACTCTTTCATTAAATCACTCATTCATTCATTTAGTCAGTCACTTATTTACCCAACAAATGTTTCCAGAGCACTCACTCTATCGTAGGCTCTGTTCTGAGTGCTGGGCATATAACACTGATTATAACCGCGTCCTAACCACAGCAGCCTATAGCCTAATGGAGGTGGCGGATATGGAAAGAAAAATTTGCACTTGAGTATCACAGAGCGATGCTCAAAGGATGTCAATGGCACAATTGGCACACAGAGGAAGTAGCCCACACTTATCCGGGTGGTTCAGATAATGTTGTAACAAGGAGGTGACTCTTCAGCTGTGGCTCCGGGAGTTATTCGGCTGTGAGAGCTAGGAAAGGGCACCCAGGTAGAGGCAGGAGATGGCGGTGTGGCCGACCATCCAGGCACTTGGAGGACAGCAAGAGGTGGCCTTGGGGCAGCAGAGAGTTCTGGCTCCAAAATGACTTTATGGAGGATAAATACATACATACAGAATCTGTCTGCATACCTTTCATTACTATCTTATAATGAGTTATTTTTTTCCATTGTTAGAGTTTGAAAAAGTCAATTTGCGTTGAAAAGCAAAGTCATTTATTTCACTGTCCTCTGTAAAGGCTTAGGAAATATTAGTGTACTCAATCTGTAGTCTTCTATCATTTTAGCCACAATATATTTTCTGACTCACAAGGGCAGTTGCGGGTGGAGAGGTACTAGGACGTTCCACTGATAGAGATGTAAATGTTAACTATAGCTGGTAAAATCAGAAGAACCTGCATGGGAAGTTCTTTCTCAGGACAACCTGCAGTATCTCCTGTGGCTCCTTCCTCCACACTGTGGGCGAACTCCATCCTGGCCAGAGTTCCGGCGCTTAGGGCGTTGGTTTTGATGCTCCAGCTCATCCTGGCCCTGACCAGGGTCCATTCACACCTGAGGGAGCGGAAAGTCTCCCCGACAAGCTCCTCAGGGAGGTTTAGCCCTCTTCTCTGCCGATTGGCAGCCACCTCCCTCCACAGGACCCCGTGCAGAGGACTGTGTGTGAGAGATGGGAGCACCTCTGGGTCAGGCCTGGCCAGGCCCACCCCGACCTGGGTGTGAGGGTCTCCCCGTGTCTCACGCAGGTATGTCCCGCCTCATTGAACTCTGTCGCTCACCCTCCAAGAGGAACAGCAGTGACGCCGTGCTGGTGGCCTGCCTGGTGAGTTCCCAGTCTTCCCCCAGCTTTCTTCCTGGGCTTTGGGGTTGCAGACCAGGGACCAGGGGAACAGGCTATGCCACGACAGCCTTGGGTAAGCCAGACAACTTATTCTGGATTTCCATTTTTCTCTTTAAAAGAGTAATACTTGTTTCACTTAATTCATAAGATTGTGATGAAAATTATATGAGGTCATATATGTGAAAAGCGGAGGCCTGGGGAACCCCCATTACCACACATTTAGTACCTTTGAGGTCCTGGGGGATCTAACAGCAGGTCTAGACCAGAGGGGCCCAGCTGGCAGGATGCTGGGTGGTGGTGGTGGTGATGCTATGGTGCTTGCAGCATGTGGTAGCTAGGGTAAGATGTCTTCTGCCTGTTCCAAAGCGGACACTGTGAGAAAGCCTCCTTTCCTCCTCAGATAGAGCCCCTCTATTGGTTCTCTTCCAGCTTCGTAGCTCCCTCCTCCTTTGTGGAGTAGGACAGGACAGGACAGGGCAGAGGATTATTCAGCCAGTCCCCAGGATCTTCACCCCCAACCAAGCTAGCACATCCTGGGAGGTCTCCACCCAACTTCTTGATGCTTGGGTCCACCAGGAAAGTACCAGCAGCACCAGATGGGGAACACACGACTTGTCTCTATATCCTCCCTGCTGGGCTGTATTAAATCCTAGAGCAGAGCAGTCGGAAGCATCCAGGAGCAGGGAAGACCATCGTAAAAGCCCTTTAACTTCCAGAAGGGGGTGCCAGATCTTTGATTATTTGTCCTCAAAGACTGTGCAGGAGAAGGGATGGATCTAGAGGTCTTTCAAGCTGTTTCACAATAAAGCCCCTTCTCACCCAGTCCTTTTTTTTTTTTTTTTTTTTTTAAACTGAGCTCATCCCATTTCTGGGAGCTCCTGACAGGCATTGTATGGTGGTAGGAGCAGCAGGCATTACAGTCAGACACACCTGTCTTGGTTGTACCATTAATGAGCTGTGTGACATTGGGTAGGTCACTAAGTGCTGTACATTTTATTCAGTAAATATTTGCTAAGTGATTCTATGAGCCATGCACTCATCTGGGCTTTGGGGATACAGATGTGGGGGAAAAAATGACAAAAATTACAGCTCTGATGAGCCTTTTATTCTGGTACATGCAGAACAACCTTCACGCTTTTTGTGCCTTGGGTGATCTGGAGAAGCTTATGGACCCCTTCTCAGTATTAGGTTTTAAATGTATGAAGTAAAATATATAGAATTAAAAGGAAAGCAATCATATTAAAATAATTATTAGACTATCAAAACAGGTGATACATTTATATATATATATATATATATATATATATATATACTTTTAAATTAGCTCCTTAAATAAAAGCTAGCCTCAAGTCTTCACTAGCAACGAGCATAAATAATATTGAAGGTACCGCCAAAAACTGTAATTTACTGAACCAAACTGGGGTCTGCTTGCCCATGCACAGTAAAGCCAATCGACTGACACCGGGTTGTGGTGAAGGAAAGTGCAGTGGGTACTGCAGGTTGCCAAGTGAGGAGTCCAGGTAGATAGGGCTTAAAAGGCCCAAACTCTCCGAAGGCTTTCAGGGAAAGTTTTTTAAAGACAGGGTAAGGGAGGGGGGTTGTGTGGTGTGTGATGAGCTCGTGGACATCCTTCTGATTGGTTGGTGATGAGGTAATCAGGAGTCAGCATCTGGTTCCAACAGGTCTGGGGTCTAGGTGGGCAGCATACAGTTAACTTCTTCCACCTGGTGGAGGTTTCAGTATCTGAAAAAGAGTTCAAAGGACGTGGCTCAGAATTTTATCTATATCCCCTGAGGAGGAACTAAAGGTCCTTGACTTTGTTTAATGGCTAAACTCTTATTAGTTTGTCTTGCTTGACTGTTTGTTTTCCTTTCTTTCTGCATTTTCTCACTTCTCTGATTAAATGTACTCTTTGGAACTCGGGGAAGCCTAGGAGACTAAAGTTTTTCTACAGACAAGAGACACGTAGAGGATATGGAGGGGGATGCTGTTCCAGGAAGGCCCCATACGGTCCTGCTCAGTTACAAAAGTGTCTGTGATTTCTACTGGTGAACAAGTAGCAGGCACCGCTGAGACATCTTGATCCGTTGCTACATTCACACACAGCTGAGGGAAAGGCTGTTTCAGTTAGAGGGCAGTGAATGTAAAGATGTAATTTTTTTCTTGCAAGTTCACAGACCTTAATTTTGTCTGGTCTAGTGAGTAAATGGAGACAGTTAATACCTGGCAAACACATAATCATTGGCCCCAACTACCTTATCTTCACAACTTGGGCAGCCAGCAACTGCCTGACACTGAATAGGCCTGAGAAAATGTTGAGAAACTATAAAGCTCCTTTCAGACACGTGGGCTTGTTATGATTCCTTTTCCATTTTTATCATTAGTTCGAAGGAGAGCACACAGAAGGGCTTGGCCTCTATTTTCAATCACTTGAAGGACTTTCCGGTGCTAAAGGGATTACATTTCTCCTTGTGGACGGGTTGTTGGATGCTGAATACAACCCCTTCCTTCTGAATCCATCCTTCCTGTGGCTGCTGGCCTCATTTTCCTCATGACAGTTTACAATCATGACCTTTCCATGAGCACCCCTTCCCTGGTTCCCTGCTACCTATGGCCTACTGTCCACATGCTTAGCCCTTCACAGCCTGGCTGTGACCGACCTGGGGTCTGAAGGCCATCCACTGCCTCCAGGCCCTGTCCAGCTCGGGTCAGAATGCCCTGAACCACCCTGACACTGTGCTTTGGCCCTTGTCCCAAGCAGATGTCCTCTCTATAGCTCTACCAGCACCGCCTTCAAGGCTCATATCAAAATTCTCCTCCTTGAGGCTTCCTGGGAGTTCTCTGCGGCTTGGACCTGCCTGCTCGGATTTTGTTTTCCCCAGCAGGAAGCATGTTGTGTTATCCTGTGTTTTAGGTGTTATAAGGGGAGGCTCTTGGAATTCAAACACAGGCCTCCTGACCATCTTGTTTCCAGCCATGCTTTCTCCCCTTATGTCTTGTGGCCCTAGTCATGCTACCCTGGCTCATGGGAGGGGATCTGTATTTCTCCCCCTCTACCCTGGCACCTTCTCATGGCTGGGTCCCTTTTCCAGCTCTTGTATCTCCATGAGACCTTGGGTTTGGTGACTGTTTCTTGCTTGGCTGAGGGACTGACGGACTTGTCTTCCCATCCCCCAGCCCCCAGTGTTGGTGGGTGTTTGTGATTTGGCTCCCAGAAGGGGCTCCATACTTGAGTGCAGCCCCCTGGCTTGTGAGACGGGGGCTGCTTGGAGCCTGGCCTGGCGGATGGAGCTGGAGGCTACCTCTCCTGCCCCTCCCCAAAGCCTTCTTCCCAGTTTCAAAGACTCTATTCAGGTGAAGGGAGGACATTTCAATTATCATCTCCCACATCTGGAAAAGTGGCAGCATGGATTGCCTCTTGCAAACAGAATTGATTTTTCCTTAATGAAGCGGCTGTCAGTGGGCTACGGGGCTTGTTTAATTCTTGCGTGTTTTCAGACTGTCTGGGAATGAGATGCTGGGAAGGTGGTTGTTAACCTTCTGAGGAAAGCGGAGGCCAAGTAAAAGCCTTCAGAAGGGTGAAGGATCCTTTGAGCTCCTGGATGCTGAGGAGGGGGTGCTCTGAGACCATTTGGGTTCATGATGAACCCTGCACACTTTCTGAGGACCCTGGGGAGAGGAGGGTATCTATTTGCCTTCATGGTGTTTTGGGTCTGTTTCTAGTTCTCTCTCTTGTGTTTTGCTTTTGCTTTTCTCTCTGTCTAGAGGTTGCCTCCTCCCTCAGGGACGTTTCTCTCTCCTTCTTTCCCCTCCCCCATTCTTTTTATCCCCTTAGTCCTCTCCCCCATCTCTACTACCTCTTCACCTCCTCCTATCTCTCTCCTATTATCCTCCCACCCCCAGGGTGTGCTCTCTTTTTCTCTGATACCATCTCTTTCTCTCTTGATCTCCCTGTTATGCTTGGTCTCTTTTCTTTCCCAAGTTCATCTCTCTCTCTCTTTTTTAAAAAATTAATTTTTGGCTGCGTTCGGTCTTCATTGCTGTGCATGGGCTTTCTCTAGTTGCAGCAAGCGGGGGCTACTTTTCATTTTGGTGAATGGGCTTCTCAGTGCGGTGGCTTCTCTTGTTGCAGAGCATGGGCTCTAGGCACATGGGCTTCAATAGTTGTGGCTCACAGGCTCAGTAGTTGTGGCGCACGTTCTCAGTGCGGTGGCTTCTCTTGTTGCAGAGCATGGGCTCTAGGCACATGGGCTTCAATAGTTGTGGCTCACAGGCTCAGTAGTTGTGGCTTGCGGGCTCTAGAGTGCAGGCTCAGTAGTTGTGGCGCACAGGCTTAGTTGCTCCGTGGCATGTGGGATCTTCCCAGACCAGGGCTCGAACCCGTGTCCCCTGCATTGGCAGGCGGATTCTTAACCACTGCACCACCAGGGAAGCCCTCTCTCTTTTAATAGTTCGTTCTTGTTCTGTTTTTCTGATGCTGTCTCTTTTTCTCTGTCTCTCTGTTATTTTCTTCTTCTACATTTTCTCTTTTCATGGGTTTATTTTCTATCTATTTCTTCGTCTCTCTTTTTTTCTTTCCTCTCTTTTGCTTTATTTTTATGTTTGATGATGTAAAATGCATCGATGGTTTTATATTCTCAAATCTGTGGAAGATCCCTGGTTCCATTTTTACTGTAACAACTCAAAGGTAGTAAGGTTATTTCTTCCAGTTGGAGCCCAGAGGAATCAGAAAGTGCAATGGTGTTCAGCCTTTTAGCCCTTAGGGAAATCATACCCTAGGAGAGGCAGGACACACTAGTTAGAGACAGTCTCCTGGAGTCTCCTTCCTGCCACCAGTGTCTAAGACCCTGCTCATGTGAACAGAGATGCATATCCCTTCTCCTTGAACCAGCTTGGACATGGCAGTGTCTGTTAGTCCAACAGACAACCTAAGCCATCCTCTCTTTTCACCAACTTGGTGATTTCTCAGCAATAGATTACTTCTCATGTCTAGGTAATGAGCTATATGTTTGCCTTGTACTCAGTATAACCTAGTGTCCTGGGCTTGCAGCATCCTGTCTCTGTGTGTGTAGGTATGAGGGCCCTGGAGTTGGGGTGCTGTGTGATCTTGGGAAGGCCACTTTCGCTCTCTGAGTCTGTCTCCTTATTTCTAAATTGGAGATCATGATATTTACCTTGCTGTATCCTGCGGGGATTAAATGAGATACTATGTAGACACTCAGTAAGAGTGGGCATTCCTCCTTCTTTGCTTCTTCTGCCACTCAAGATAGTCCCCTCTCTGTTTCCCAAGGGAAGGGCATCCTTAAGCTCCCACCTTGTTCCTTGCTCTGTTCAGGCTTGAGAAGATGGAAGGAATTAATATTCATTGGGCACTTAGTATGCATGGCCTCAGCTAACTGGCAAGGAGGTCTAGGTAGGTACACAGCTCACGTTTATAGTTTCAGTTTACTCTAGCTGTAGAACTCAACATTTGTTCGGTTTCTTTTTTTCAGCATACCTTTGTAGATACAGAGAAAAATAAAACAGTCTCTATCCTTGAGGAGCTTAGAGTCTGGTGTGGGAATAAACATCTAAAAAACAGTTGAGGAGGGGTTTCACATCATGGGAAAGATCTGAGCAACGGCACATGGATGTAAAACAAGATGGTGTACTCAGGGAAGAGTGCAACACTCAGTGTATGGGGACCTGGGCAGTAGTTTCATTCTGCCTGCACTTCTCTTTCCTGTTCATCCCCATCTTGGTGGCAGAAATTCCATTTCCTTCAACTTTATGACCCTCCTTCTTCTCTCTCTCTCCCCTCCTTCCCATCCCAAAATGCTTTGCTCAGAACCTTGCTGAATTTATGGATAAATGAAGAGCCCTTGCTGTTCTAAGGTTTCTATAGAGACCTGGAAGTGAGAATATAATTCCACTGATGCTTCTGGCAGTTCCAGTCTCTAAGATAAATCTTGAACTTAAATATATCACTAAATTGACCAAATCCTTAAAATGACAGATCTTCAAAACAATCAGTTTCCTAAGATGACTGAAAAACCAAGATGGCAAGACTATTAAGATCATGAAAACTTTCAGATGACATCCCCTTTAGTGATCAAGGTACCATTGAAATCAGGTGACTATGTAATAAGGTTGCTATGGTGACCAAGTGACAAAAAGGACCATATCACTAAGGCGTCAAGGTAATGATCAGCTCAAACTGGCTGGTAAGTGAGCCACTTACTGAAATGCATCTCTCAGGGAAGTTGAAGGCCCAGTCTGATCTCTTCTGTTTTCTCCTCAGGCTGCTCTGCGTAGATTGGCTGGGGTCTGTCCTGAAGGCCTCCAGGACTCTGACTTCCAGCAGCTGGTCCAGCCCCGGCTTGTGGACTCTTTCTTACTCTGCAGCAACATGGAGGAGAGTTTTGTGTAGCAAGTATGGGATACGAAAGGCATTCGGCCTCATTCTTAAGCCCCCTCTGAGTACATACCTGTGAACACACCTGACCACACACCAGCCCCCTCACCTCCTTATTTATACTTAATTTATTTTTTATGTGAAATTAACAGAGGGCTAAACATTATAGCAACATCATCAGGCAGTCTGTGGTCCTTGGGAGTCTTTTATGTTTTTATTTTTTGACTTCTGTGACTTTTCAGTTGCAGATGTTGAAATGCATAATGGCTAATATGACAGATTGTCATGGGTGATTTCACTTCCTTTTGCTTTCTCTACTCTCACTATATAACCTTGCCTTATTTTTTTTTAAATCTGATAACAAGAGTATTTTAGCTGTCCAGCAGTTTTTCTTTTTTTGAAAGTTGGAATTGCTCTTTCTAAAAGATTTTAAATGAATTTCATAGTTGGACAGAATATACTGGAAGTTCTACTTTTATTCTTTAATAAATGAAATCGCATGAAATGTGTCTTGAATTTTCTGATTAAATTATGTCTTAGGCTAACTTCTTGCTTCCCAAGTTTTCATGCCACAAAAACTTTCTCAACTATTAAAACTGCATAGAAAATATATTGTTTTCATTGCTGCATAAATGGGTTAATTTCTGAGTGATTTAGTGAGAAATCAAAAGGTTTCCAAAGTCCCAGGAACTCAGTTTCCCTTGGCTTGCTCTTCTTTAACCTCTTGGTAAACAGTATCCTCAGATGATGAGGTTTTACTGAAAAATACCTCTTCAAAAGTATACTGAAAAGTAGTGGTGTGCTGGAGTTGGCTTATACCAGCTCACAAGGGACAGTTGTAAGGAATTCCTCCCAACTCCACATTCAGTGAGCTCATTTGGTACCTTGTAACTGGAAATACTGAGGGTATTTATACCACATAAATTGGAAGATGCTACAAATCAGAGTCTTTGTGTTGTTGTTTCTTTTCCCACAGAGCTGGTTTACCAATATCGTTGTTTGAAAGTATCACAAAAATCTATGAATATTTCTGAAAGATTTACTACTATTGTGATATGATTTTATGCAATTCAAGAAAGTTTTGAAATCCATTACATCAAGAGGCTAAAAGAATTACATGATCATATCAATATATGCAGAAAAAGCACTTGATAAAATACAGTATCCTTTCATGATTAAAAAAAACTTTCAGTAAACTAGGAATAAAGGGAAATTTCCTCAACTTGCTCAAGATTATCTACAAAAACCCTACAGCTAACATCGTCTATGAAGCTAAGAAACTCAAAGCTTTCACAAAAGATCAGGTACAAGGCAAAGATATTGTCTCTCATCTCTCCTTTTCAACATCATACTGGACATTCTAGCTAATGCAATAAGATAAGGAAAAAAACCAAGTAGGTATGGTGATGGGTTGGCATACTTGAAAAACAGGATAACCACAAATCAAAAACATATAATAGACTCACAAGAAAACAAAAAGAAGAAAACACAAGCATAATACAAAAGAAAACCATCGGGCTTCCCTGGTGGCGCAGTGGTTGAGAGTCCACCTGCCGATGCAGGGGACGCGGGTTCGTGCCCCAGTCCGGGAGGATCCCACATGCCGCAGAGCAGCTGGGCCCGTGAGCCATGGCCGCTGAGCCTGCGCGTCCGGAGCCTGTGCTCCGCAATGGGAGGGGCCGCAACAGTGAGAGCCAGCGTACCACAAAAAACAAAACAAAACAAACAAACAAACAAAAAAACAAACAAAAAAAGAAAACCATCAACCACAAAAGAAAAACCAAAAAGAAAAAAAAAAGGAACAAAGAAGAAATACAAAATCAACTGGAAAACAAGGTTTAAAGTGGCAATAAATATATATCAATAGCTGTCTGAAATCTCAATGGACTAAATGCTTCAATCAAAAGGCAGAGTGGTAGATTTGATTAAAAAAAACAAAAACAAAACCAAGAGCCTACGGTATACTGCCTATAAGAGACCCACTTGAGGGCAAAGGACACATAAGGATCGAAAGTGAGGGGATGGAAAACACTTCATGCAAACAGAAATGACAAGAAAGTGGGGGTAGCAACATTCAGATAAAATAGATTTTAAAACAAAGACCATAAAGAAAGATAAAGAAGGACAGTATATAATGATAAAAGGATCAATACAAGAAGAGGATATTACACTTGCTAACATATATACACCCAATATAGGAGCCCTTAAATACATAAAAGAAATATTAACAGACATAAAGGGAGAAATTGATAGGAATACAATAATAGTAGGAGACTTTAACAGACCACTCATATCAATGGAATGATTTTAGAGACAGAAAATAAATAAGTCAACAGAGATCTTAAGTGATATAATAGAACAGTAAGACTTAACTAAGTCTTAACTTACCTTAACTATATTTTCAGGATATAGTATCCAGAAAACCAGCATACACATTCCCTTCAAGTAAGTGCACATGGAACATGCTCTAGGACCACAAACTAGGGCACAAAACAAACCTCAACAAATTTAACAGTATAGAAATTATTTCAAGCATCTTTTCTGACCACAAAGCCATGAAACTAGAAATCAAGCACAGGAAAAGAAACAAGAAAAAAGGATTACATGGAGACTAAACCACACCCTACTAAAAAACCAATGGGTCAATGATGAAATCAAAGAGGAAATTTAAAAATACCTGAGACAAATGACAAAACACAACCATACAAAATCTATGGGATGCAGCAAAAGCAGCTCTTAAGGGGAGTTCATAGTGATACAGGCCTTCCTCAAAAATCAAGGAAAAATCTCAAACGACCTAGCCTACCACCTAAAAGAAGTATAAAAAGAAGAACAAACAAAACTTAAAGTCAGCAGAAGGGAGGAAATAATAAAGATCAGAGAGGAAATAAAGATTTAAAATAGAAAAAATCAATAAAACCAAGAGCTGGTTCTTTGAAAAGGTAAACAAAATGGACAAACCTCTGACCAGTATCACTAAGAAGAAAAGAGAAAACCCAAATAAAATAAGAAATGAAAAAGGAGAAATATCAACTGATACCACAGAGATACAAAAAAACCATAAGAGAATACTATGAACAATTATATGCCAACAAATTTGACAACCTAGAAGAAATGGACAACATTCTAGAAACATACAGTCCACCGAAATTGAATCAAGAAGAAATAGATAATTTAAACAGACCAATCACTAGAAGTGAAATAGAAACTGTAATTAAAAAAAAAAAATCCCTGCAAACAAAAGTCCAGGACCAGATGGTTTCACTGGGGAATTCTACCAGATATACAAAGAAGAACTTACACCAATCCTTCTCAGACTCTTCCAAAAGATTGAAGAGGAGGGAACACTACCAAAGACATTCTATAAAGCCATCATTCTGATACCAAAACCAGATAAAGACACTATCAAAAAAGAAAATTACCGGACAATATCTTTGATGAATATAGATGCAAAGTTTCTCAACAAACTATCAGCAAACTGAATCCAACAGCACATAAAAAAAGATCATACACCATGATGAAGTTAGATTCATCCCAGGGTCACAAAAATGGTTGAACATATGCAAATCAATCAATGTGATACACCACATCAACAAAAGATAAGACAAAAAACACATGATTGGGGCTTCCCTGGTGGCGCAGTGGTTGCGCGTCCGCCTGCCGATGCGGGGGAACCGGGTTCGCGCCCCGGTTTGGGAGGATCCCACATGCCGCGGAGCGGCTGGGCCCGTGAGCCATGGCCGCTGAGCCTGCGCGTCCGCAGCCTGTGC
>NC_041229.1:69574005-69574558 GCF_002837175.3 Physeter macrocephalus
AAAAAAACCACATGATCATCTCAATAGCTGCAGAAGAAAGCATTTGATAACATTCAACATCCTTTCATGATAAAAAACTCTTACTAAAGTGGGTATAGAGGGAACATATCTCAACATAATAAAGGCTATTTATGACAAACCTACAGTCAACATAACACTCAACAGTGAAAAGCTGAAAACCTTCCCACTAAAATCAGGAACAAGACAATGATGCTCACTCTCACCACTTCTATTTAACATAGTATTGGAAGTCCTAGTCACAGCAATCAGACAAGAAAAAGAAATAAAAGGTATCAAAATTGGAAAGAAAGAGGTAAAGTTGTCATTATATGCAGATTACATGATACTATATATAGCAAACCCTAAAGATGCCACATAAAACCTATTAGAATTGGGCTTCCCTGGTGGCACAGTGGTTGAGAGTCTGCCTGCTGATGCAGGGGACACGGGTTTGTGCCCCGGTCCAGGAGGATCCCACATGCCGCAGAGCAGCTGGGCCCGTGAGCCATGGCAGCTGAGCCTGTGCGACCGGAGCCTGTGCTCTGCAATGGGA
>NC_041229.1:69574706-69575739 GCF_002837175.3 Physeter macrocephalus
ATTAACATAAAGAAAACATTTGCATTTCTTTACTAACAATAAAATATCAAGAAGGGAAAGTAAAAAAAAATCCCTTTTAAAATCATACCAAAAAATAAAATAAAATACTTAGGAATAAACCTGACCAAGGAGGAGAAAGACTTATATGCTGAGAACTATAAAACACTGATAAAAGAAACTGAGGATAATTCAAAGAAATGGAAAGATATCCCATGTTCTTGGATTGGAAAAATTAATATTGTTAAAATGGCCATACTACCTAAAGCAATCTACGGATTTAATGTGATCCCTATCAAATTACCCATGACATTTTTTCACAGAACTAGAAAAAAAAATCCTAAAATTTATATGGAACCATAAATGACCCAGAATTGCCAAAGCAATCCTAAGGAAAAAGAATAAAGCTGGAGGCATAACCCTCCCATACTTCAGACAATACTACAAAGCCATGGTAATCTAGAGAGTGTTGTACTGGCACGAAAACAGGCATACAGGTCAATGGAGCAGAAAAGGGAGCCCAGAAATAAACCCACATACCTGCAATCAGTTAACCTTTGACAAAGGTGGCAAGAATATACAATGGAGGAAAGATACAGTCACTTCAGCAAGTAGTGCTGGGTAAGTTGGACTGCTGCATGAAAATCAATGAAGTTAGAATACACCCTCAGACCATACACAAACTCAAAATGGCTTAAATACAATATAAGACATGGCACCACAAAACTCCTAGAAGGGGACATAGGCAAAATATTCTCCGACATAAATTGTACCAATACTTTCTTTTTCTATTTTTTTTTTGAATTTTATTTTTTTATACAGCAGGTTCTTATTAGTTCTCTATTTTATTCATATTAGTGTATATATGTCAATCCAAATCTCCCAATTCACCCCCCCACCCTGCTTTCCCCCCTTGGTGTCCATACGTTTGTTCTCTACCTCTGTCTCTATTTCTGCCTTGCAAACTGGTTCATCTATACCATTTTTCTAGATTCCACATATATGCATTAATATATGATATTTGATTTTCTCTTTC
>NC_041229.1:69580163-69581276 GCF_002837175.3 Physeter macrocephalus
ATTAACATAAAGAAAACATTTGCATTTCTTTACTAACAATAAAATATCAAGAAGGGAAAGTAAAAAAAAATCCCTTTTAAAATCATACCAAAAAATAAAATAAAATACTTAGGAATAAACCTGACCAAGGAGGAGAAAGACTTATATGCTGAGAACTATAAAACACTGATAAAAGAAACTGAGGATAATTCAAAGAAATGGAAAGATATCCCATGTTCTTGGATTGGAAAAATTAATATTGTTAAAATGGCCATACTACCTAAAGCAATCTACGGATTTAATGTGATCCCTATCAAATTACCCATGACATTTTTTCACAGAACTAGAAAAAAAAATCCTAAAATTTATATGGAACCATAAATGACCCAGAATTGCCAAAGCAATCCTAAGGAAAAAGAATAAAGCTGGAGGCATAACCCTCCCATACTTCAGACAATACTACAAAGCCATGGTAATCTAGAGAGTGTTGTACTGGCACGAAAACAAATTCACCCCCCCACCCTGCTTTCCCCCCTTGGTGTCCATACGTTTGTTCTCTACCTCTGTCTCTATTTCTGCCTTGCAAACTGGTTCATCTATACCATTTTTCTAGATTCCACATATATGCATTAATATATGATATTTGATTTTCTCTTTCAGACCTACTTCACTCTGCATGACAGTCTCTAGATCCATCCACGTCTCTACAAATGACCCAATTTCGTTCATTCCATTGTATATATGTACCACATCTTCTTTATCCATTCATCTGTTCATGGCCATTTAGGTTGCTTCCATGACCTGGCTATTGTAAATAGTGCTGCAATGAATATTGGGGTGCATGAGTCTTTTGGAATTATGGTTTTCTCTGGGTATATGCCCAGTAGTGGGATTGCTCGGTCATATTGTAGCTCTATTTTTAGTTTTTTAAGGAACCTCCATACTGTTCTCCCTAGTGGTTGTATCAATTTACATTCCCACCAACAGTGCAAGAGGGTTCTCTTTTCTGCACACCCTCTCTGGCATTTGCTGTTTGTAGATTTTCTGATGATACCCATCTAACTGGTGTGAGGTGATACCTCACTGTAGTTTTGATTTGCATTTCTCTAATAATTAGTGATGTTGAGCAGCTTT
>NC_041229.1:69582431-69591195 GCF_002837175.3 Physeter macrocephalus
AGTGTTCTAATTTCATTCTTTTACATGTAGCTGTCCAGTTTTCCCAGCACCACTTATTGAAGAGACTGTCTTTTCTCCACTGTATATCCTTGCCTCCTTTGTCATAGATTAGTTGACCATAGGTGCATGGGTTTATCTCTGGGCTTTCTATCCTGTTCCATTGATATATATTTCTGTTTTTCTGCCAGTACCATATTGTCCTGATTACTGTAGCTTTGTAGTATAGTCTGAAGTCAGGGAGTCTGATTCCTCCACCTCTGTTTTTTTCCCTCAAGACTGCTTTGGCTATTTGGGGTCTTTTTTGTCTCCATACAAATTTTAAAACTTTTTGTTCTAGTTCCATAAAAAATGCCACTGGTAACTTGGTAGGGATTGCATTGAATCTATAGATTGCTTTGGGTAGTATAGTCATTTTCACAATATTCTTCCAATCCAAGAACATGGTATATCTCTCCATCTGTTTGGTATCATCTTTGATTTCTTTCATTGGTGTCTTATAATTTTCTGCATACAGCTCTTTTTTCTCCCTAGGTAGGTTTATTCCTAGGTGTTTTATTTTTTTAACAGTGACAGTTTTACTTCTTCTTTTCCAATTTGTTTTCCTTTTATTTCTTTTTCTTCTCTGATTGTTGTGGCTAGGACTTCCAAAACTATGTTGAATAATAGTGGTGAGATTGGACATCCTTGTCTCGTTCCTGATCTTAGAGGAAATGCTTTCAGTTTTTCACCATTGAGAATGATGTTTGCTGTGGGTTTGTCATATATGGCCTTTATTACTTTGAGGTAGGTCCCTTCTATGCCCACTTTCTGAAGAGTTATCATAAATGGGTGTTGAATTTTGTCAAAAGTTTTTTCTGCATCTATTGAGATGATCATATGGTTTTTATTCTTCAGTTTGTTAATATGGTGTATCACATTGATTGACTTGCATAGTGAAAAATCCTTGCATCACTGGGATAAATCCCACTTGATCATGGTGTACGATCCTTTTAATGTGTTGTTGCATTCTGTTTGCTAGTACTTTGCTGAGGGTTTTTGCATCTATATTGATCAGTGATATTCGTCTGTAATTTTCTTTTTTTTGTAGTATCTTTGGTTTCGGTATCAGGGTGATGGTGGCCTCATAGAATGAGTTTGGGAGTGTTCCTTACTCTGCAATTGTTTGGAAGAGTTTGAGAAGGATGGGTGTTAGCTCTTCTGTCAATATTTGATAGAATTCACCCATGAAGCCATCTGGTCCTGGACTTTTGTTTGTTGGAAGATTTTTAATCACAGTTTCAATTTCATTACTTGTAATTTGTCTGTTCATGTTTTCTATTTCTTCCTGGTTCAGTCTTGGAAGGTTATAATTTTCTAAGAACTTGACCATTTCTTCCAGGTTGTCCATTTTATTGGCATAGAGTTGCTTGTAGTAATCTCTTATGATGCTTTGTACTCATGTGGTGTCTGTTGTTAGTTCTTTTTCATTTTTAATTTTAATGATTTGCGTCCTCTCCCTCTTTTTCTTCATGAGTCCAGCTAAAGTTTTATCAATTTTGTTTATCTTCCCAATGAACCAGTTTTTAGTTTTATTGATCTTTGCTATTGTTTTCTTTGTTTCTATTTCATTTCTTTCTGCTCTGATCTTTATGATTCCTTTCCTTCAACTAACTTTGGGTTTTGTTTGTTCTTCTTTCTCTAGTTCCTTTAAGCGTAATGTTAGATTATTTATTTGAGGTTTATCTTGTTTCTTGAGGTAGGATTGTATTGCTATAAACTTCCCCCTTAGAACTGCTTTTGCTGCATCCCATAGGTTTTGGATCATCGTGTTTCATTGCCATTTATCTCTAGGTATTTTTTGATTTCCTCTTTGATTTCTTCAGTGATATCTTGGTTACTTAGTAGTGTATTGTTTAGCCTCCATGTGTTCGTGTTTTTTACCTTTTTTTCCCTGTAATTGAATTCTAATATAGTGTTGTGGTTGGAAAAGATGCTTGACATGATTTCAATTTTCTTAAATTTACGAAGGCTTGATTTGTGACCCAAGATGTGATTTATCCTGGAAAGTGTTCCATGTGCACTTGAAGAAAGTGTAATGTGCTGTTTTTGGATGGAATGTCCTATAAATATCAATTAAGTGTATCTGGTCTATTGTGTCATTTAAAGCTTGTGTTTCCTTATTAATTTTCTGTCTGATGATCTGTCTATTGGTGTAAGTGAGGTGTTAAAGTCCCCCACTATTATTGTGTTATTGTCGATTTCCTCTTTTATAGCTGTTAGCATTTGCTTTATGCATTGAGGTGATCCTATGTTGGGTGCATATATGTTTATAATTGTTATATCTTCTTCTTGGATTGATCCCTTGATCATTATGTAGTGTCCTTGCTCATCTCTTTTAACATTCTTTATTTTAAAGTCTATTTTATCTCATATGAGTATTGCTACTCCAGCTTTCTTTTGATTCCCATTTGTGTTGAATATCTTTTTCCATCCCCTCACTTTCAATCTGTATGTGTCCCTAGGTCTGAAGTGGGTCTCTTGTAGACAGCATATATATGGGTCTGGTTTTTGTATCCATCCAGCGAGCCTGTGTCTTTTGGTTGGAGCATTTAATCCATTCACATTTAAGGTGATTATTGACATGTATATCCCTAGTACCATTTTCTTAACTGTTTTGTTTTTGTTTTTGTAGGTCCTTTTCTTCTCTTGTTTTTCCTACTTAGAGAAGTTCCTTTAGCACTTGTTGTAGAGCTGGTTTGGTGGTGCTGAATTCTCTTGACTTTTGCTTGTCTGTAAAGCTTTTGATTTCTCCATCGAATCTGAATGAGATCCTTGCCAGGTAGAATAATCTTGGCTGTAGGTCCTTCCCTTTCATCACTTTAACTATATCATGCCACTCCCTTCTAGCTTGTAGAGTTTCTGCTGAGAAATCAGCTGTTAACCTATGGGAGTTCCCTTGTATGTTATTTGTCATTTTTCCCTTGCTGCTTCTCCCTTGTCTTTAATTTGTCAGTTTGATTACTGTGTGTCTCAGCATGTTTCTCCTTGGGTTGATCCTGCCTGTGACTCTCTGTGCTTCCTGGACTTGGGTGGCTATTTCCTTTCCTGTGTTAGGGAAATTTTCAACTATAATCTCTTCAAATATTTTCTCAGGTCCTTTTCTCTCTCTTCTCCTTCTGGGACCCCTACAATGTGAATGTTGTTGTGTTTAATGTTGTCCCAGAAGTCTCTTAGGCTGTCTTCATTTCTTTTCATTCTTTTTTCTTTATTCTGTCCTGCAGCAGTGATTTCTACCATTCTGGCTTCCAGGTCACTTATCCGTTCTTCTGCCTCAGTTATTCTGCTATTGATTCCTTCTAGTGTAGTTTTCATTTCAGTTATTGTATTGTTCATCTCTCTTTGTTCTTTAATTCTTCTAATCATTGTTAAACATTTCTTGCATCTTCTCGATCTTTGCCTCCATTCTTTTTCTGAGGTCCTGGATCATCTTCACTCTCATTAGTCTGAATGCTTTTTCTGGAAGGTTGCCTATCTCCACTTCATTTAATTCTTTTTCTGGGGTTTTATCTTGTTCCTTCATCTGGCACATAACCCTCTGCATTTTCATTTTGTCTATCTGTGAATGTGATTTTCATTCTACAGGCTGCAGGATTGTAGTTCTTCTTGCTTCTGCTGTCTGCCCTCTGATGGATGAGGCTATCTAAGAGGCTTGTTGCAAGCTTCCTTATGGGAAGGACTGGTGGTGGGTAGAGCTGGGTGTTTCTGTGGTGGGCAGAGCTCAGTAAAACTTTAATACACTTGTCTGCTGATGGGTGGGGTTGAGTTCCCTCCCTGTTGGTTGTTTGGCCTGAGGCAGTCCAGCACTGGTGGCTAAAAGCTCTTTGGTTAGGCTAATGGTGGACTCTGGGAGGGCTCATACCAAGGAGTACTTCCCAGAACTTCTGCTGCCACTGTCCTTTTCCCCATGGTGAGCCACAGCCACCACCACCCCCATCCCCCCGCCTCTGCAGTAAACCCTCTAACACTAGCAGGTAGGTCTGGTTCAGTCTCCTATGGGGTCACTGCTCCTTCCCCCTGGGTCCTGATGTGCACACTACTTTGTGTGTGCCCTCCAAGAGTGGAGTCTCTGTTTCCCCCAGTCCTGTCGAAGTCCTGCAATCAAATCCCACTGGCCTTCAAAGTCTGATTCTCTGGGAACTCCTCCTCCCATTGCCAGACCCCCAGGTTGGGAAACCTGACATGGGGTTCAGAACCTTCACTCTAGTGTGTGGACTTCTGTGGTATAATTGTTCTCCAGTTTGTGAGTCACCCACCAAGTGGTTATGGCATTTGATTTTATTGTGATTTTGCCCCTCTTACCATCTTATTGTGACTTCTCCTTTGTCTTTGGATGTGGGGTATCTTTTTTGGTGAGTTCCAGTGTCTTCCTGTCGATGATTGTTCAGCAGTTAGTTGTGATTCTGATGCTCTCACAAGAGGGAGTGAACACACGTCCTTCTACTCTGCCATCTTGAACCAATTTCGATCTGTACCAATGCTTTCTTAGGTCAGTCCCCCAAGGCAATAGAAATAAAAGAAAAATAAACAAATGGGATCTAATCAAACTTACAAGCTTTTGCACAGCAAAGGAAACCATAAACAAAATGAAAAGACAACCCACGGACTGGAAGAAAGTATTTGCAAACGATGTGACCAACAAGGGCTTAATTTCCAAAATACTCAAACAACTCATACAACTCAATAACAAAAAAACAAACAATCTAATCAAAAAATGGGCAGAAGACATAAATAGACATTTATCCAAAGAATGCATACAGATGGCTAATAGGCACATAAAAATGCTCAACATTGCTAATTATTAGAGAAATGCAAATCAAAACTATAATGAGTTATCACCTCACACCAGTCAGAATGGCCATCAACAAAAAGTCTACAAATAAGAAATGCTGGAGAGGGTGTGGAGAAAAGGGAACCCTGCTACGCTGTTGGTGGGAATGTAAATTGGTGCAGTGACTTTGGAAAGCAGTATGGAGTTTCCCTAAAAAGTTAAAAATAGAGTTACCTTATGATCCAGCAATCCCACTCCTGGGCATATATCTGGACAAAACTATAATTTGAATAGATACATGTACCCCTATGTTCATAGCAGCACTATTCACAATAGGCAAGACATGAAAGCAACCTTAATGTCCAACAACAAATGAATGGATAAGGAATATGTGGTATATATACACAAAGGAATATTACTCAGCCATAAAAAAGATGGAAATATTGCCATCTGCAGCAACATGGATGGACCTAGGAATGATCATACTATGTGAAGTAAGTCAGACAGACAAAGACAAAATATCATGTGATATTGCTTGTATGTGGAATCAAAAAAATGATACGAATGAACTCATTCACAAAACAGAAAGAGACTCACAGACATAGAAAACAAACTTATGGTTACCAAAGGGGAAAGGGGTGGAGGGATAAATTAGGAGGTTGGGACTAACATATACAGAGTACTGTGTATAAAATAGGATCTACTGTATAGCACAGGGAACTATACTCAATATCTTGTAATAACCTATAAGGGAAAATAATATGAAAAAGAATATATATGTATATCTATAACTGAATCACTTTGCTGTACATCTGAAACTAAGACAACATTGTAAATCAACTATACTTCAATAAAAAATAAATAAATAAAAATAAAAGATTCCCATTTATACCCTCCATTACAGATGGGGAAACTGAGACTTGATGAGGTTAAGTATGTTGCTAAATTCAAATAGTTATTACTAATGTGGGGATTGAAACCACATCTCTCTGACTTCAGAGGCTAATTAGAAGATAGCAGGACGTTAGCACCAAAAACTTACAAGAAGGTAAACATGGCCCTGGATCTATGTAGAACCATCATCCTCTACCAAACATTATGAAGGTCTGCTCTGGGCCCATGAAAGAAAAATAAAAAGGAATAAATGTTGGTATTACCTGTGAATTTAGACTGGAGGGTGGTGGGTTAGTTGTCAGTAAACCAATCTCCTTAGAAAGCCTGTAAAGCATACTGGTTAAAACAAATAGGAGCTCTGTAGCCCACCTCAGTTTGAATCCTGGCTCTGCTACTTACTATCTGTGTGACCTTGGGCAAGATACATAACCTCTCTGTGCTTCTGTTTTCTCATCTGTACGACAGGGTAATGATAGTGCTTTAATCATGGAGTTGTGAGAATTAAATGTGTTCATACATGGAAAAGGCTTAGACTAGTGCCTAATAAGTGCACAGTAAATGTGGCTACAGTTAAAGTTAACCAAATCCCACATTTGCATCTATGCAGGTTCCCTGACCCTTCTTACAGTGCCTCAAATATTAGACCCATAGCTTGTTAGAAACAGAGATTTTATCCTGAAAAGGATGTAGGGACTATCTAGTCCCATCTCTACACCCCATACTTAGGAGTAGAGAGACTAGCCTAAAATTACACAGCAAATTAATGGAAGAGCTGGGACTTGGGTCCCAGAAAATTACAACTACTATCACCACAGCTGCCATTTTTTGAGCACCTGCTCTGTGCCAGGCACTGTAACGTCCACAACTTTACTAAATTTTTTAAATGACTGTGCTAAGTAGTTATTATCAGTGCCTTCTTACAAATAATTAAACTGAGATTCAGAGAGACTCTATGTTGTGCCCAACATCACATAACTGGTAGACAGGATTTGAGCAAAGGCTGTCTGACACTAAACCCATCATCATTCTACTTTGGTGCACAAATGTTTTACACATAAACCCAAACACCATGCTCGATCTTAAAAACAGAAGTATAGCACGTTGTCAAATTCTGAGCTTTCTCTTTATTTGAAAAAAATATAGTATGCAATATTAAAAAAATTTATTGAAGTATAGTTGATTTACAATGTTGTGTTTAGTTTCTGCTGTACAGCAAAATGACTCAGTTATACATATATATATTATTTTTCATAATCTTTTCCATTATGGTTTATCACATGATATTGAATATAGTTCTTTGTGCTTTACAGTAGGACCTTATTGTTAGTTTGCATTTGTATTTAAATAATTTTTAAGCACTGATAAACTTTAGTTATTCATTTGTTAAAATTATAGTAATAGATATGAAGATTATTTCAGAGAGAAAGTGAATGGGAATGAGACAATGAAATATAACTTAAATAACCAAAGTAGAAATCCTGTGCAGTTTCTGATCAATACCAGGAAGATCTCTAAAATAGCTTCTCCTTAGCCTAGTTTAAGAGTAAAGCATCAAAGACAAATCAAAGTAGATGCTGTATGTTATCAGTTCCAATTTTAAAGCCATGACAGCTTTTGGGAACAATTGTTTTAAAATTCCTTTTTTGTTAGAGATCTCTGATGGTCCCTTTGTAGAGATTCTATTTATGTCCAAAATCTTCTGTCTCCTTCCCTGTGATTTTTATCTGTGATTCTTTATACAGTTTGGGGCTATCCATGACTGATAAAAGCAAAAATTAGAGAATATTTATATGTGTGTGTTTGTGAGTCTCAGACTTGAGGCCCTGCAAGGAAACCATGGAGTCCAAATAGAAATCCGTAATGGGCTATTTGCATATTTTTCACATTTTGGCAATACATAAAAATGAGATCCTTATCATTTTACTTACATCTTTTACATGGCATTTTCTTTAAAGTCCATGGTCTCTCTCCTCCACCCTGAGACTAAATTGGTCTCACTTCAGGCGTATCAACCTTTCAAACCAAGACATTTCTCACTTTGGTGCAGGCCATGGTGACCATGGATGACAGCCAGGATATGGGGGTGAAACTGCATGTGAGTGAGGCTCCTTGGATTTCTGCCCTCAGGGAAGGCCAGGAAAGAGAAAGAGAAGCTTTCAGAGTATTTTTCAGCTTCATTTTTCAGGCCACTTCTGCCACTGCTCCAGCTGTGCTATGCTTTCACTTCGACCCATGCATACCTTGAAGTGCAAGGTGGGGAGAGGGGCATGCTAATTTTTGAGGTCTTTGAAAAATTTATTCTTCACATCTCAAACATGTTAAAATTTAATAATAAGCTTACCTATACTTCTACAGTGCCTTTCAAGTTAAAAGTTCATTTGGGAAGTTCTGTTTAGATGGTTTGTCTTGAGAAATACACCATATGACCATCTGAGGAAATTCACTGCCTCATACCAAGTTGGCACTTTCCCTGTGGAGGTCCATGCAGACAATTTCCAAATTTTGAACAAGACATTTCAAAGGCTCGTGTAGTGGGCAAGGAAAGTGGAGGTCTTTCCTTAAAATTCACATCCAATCTCACATCCAATTCATATCCAATCTCATTTCCCAGCCCCAGAAAACAAAGGAGCTCCAGAAACGGGCGCGAGCCACGGCTATCAGTGCGGACACCAGAGTCGGTCAGAAGACGCTAAGGCTGCTGCTGCCAGCACCAAGAAGCCTGTGTGAGAGCACAGGTCACTATCCACACCTCCCCTCCCGGGAGCCTGTGCAGCCCGCCACTGCCAGGGTCCTGGGATCCAGGGACAATTTCCCTGGGAGAACGCGTGGCGTGCTTCAGGCTGGTGCAACGTCACGCTGGCCTGTGCCACCGCAGGCTCGCCCCACACTCCGTACCCCTCCCTCCCCCCGGCCTGAGTGAGCCAGAGCCCCCGAATCAGCTGCTCCTTTAACCCCGTCCTGTATGAGCGAAGAGCAGACGCCCTCAGTCGACTCACATGCAGAGGCGGGGCCAAATCCAAAGCTGAACCCCAGGAGCTGTGCGGACAAAGAAGGGAAAGGGGA
>NC_041229.1:69591294-69592215 GCF_002837175.3 Physeter macrocephalus
AAGATATATTATTTTTTTCCCCTTTTTCTCTTTTTGTGAGTGTGTATGTGTATGCTTCTGTGTGAGATTTTGTCTGTATAGCTTTGCTTTCACCATTTGTCCTAGGGTTCTGACCGTCCCGTTTTTTTTAATTTAAAAAATTTTTCTTCTTAATAATTATTTTTTATTTTAATTATTTTATTTTATCCCACTTTATTTTATCCTCTCTCTTTCTTTCTCTCTTTCTTTCTCTCTATTTTTCTACCTTTTATTCAGAGTCATGTGGATTAAAGGCTCTTGGTGCTCCAGCCAGGGGTCAGGGCTGTGTCTCTTAGGTGGGAGAACCAACTTCAGGACACTGGTCCACAAGAGACCTCCCAGCTCCACATAATATCAAACGGTGAAAATCTCCCAGAGATATCCATCTCAACACCAAGACCAGCTTCACTCAACGACCAGCAAGCTACAGTGCTGGACACCCTATGCCAAACAACTAGCAAGACAGGAACACAGCCCCATCCATTAGCAGAGAGGCTGCCAAAAATCAAATAAGGTTACAGACACCCCAAAACACACCATCAGACGTAGACCTGCCGACCAGAAAGACAAGATCCAGCCTCATCCACCAGAACACAGACACTACTCCCCTCAACCAGGAAACCTACTCAACCCACTAAACCAAACTAAGCCACTGGGGACAGACACCAAAAACAATGGGAACTATGAACCTGCAGCCTGCGAAAAGGAGACCACAGACACAGTAAGATAAGCAAAATGAAAAGACAGAAAAACACAGAGCAGATGAAGGAGCAAGGTAAAAACCCACCAGAGCTAACAAATGAAGAGGAAATAGGCAGTCTACCTGAAAAAGAATTCAGAATAATGATAGTAAAGATGATCCAAAATCTTGGAAATACAATAGACAAAATGCAAGAAACATTT
>NC_041229.1:69592747-69594492 GCF_002837175.3 Physeter macrocephalus
AAATGGTAATAGGAACATACATATTGATAATTACCTTAAATGTAAATGGATTAAATGCTCCCACCAAAAGACACAGACTGGCTGAATGGATACAAAAACGAGACCCATATATATGCTGTCTACAAGAGACCCACTTCAGACCTAGGGACACATACAGACTGAAAGTGAGGGGATGGAAAAAGATATTCCATGCAAATGGAAATCAGAAGAAAGCTGGAGTAGCAATTCTCATATCAGACAAAATAGACTTTAAAGTAAAAACTATTACAAGAGACAAAGAAGGACACTATATAATGATCAAGGGTTCGATCCATGAAGAAGATATAACAATTGTAAATATTTATGCACCCAACATAGGAGCACCTCAATACATAAGGCAAATACTAACAGCCATAAAAGGGGAAATCGACAGTAACACAATCATAGTAGGGGACTTTAACACCCCACTTTCACCAATGGACAGATCATCCAAAATGAAAATAAATAAGGAAACACAAGCTTTAAATGATACATTACACAAGATGGACTTAATTGATATTTATAGGACATTCCATCCAAAAACAACAGAATACACATTTTTCTCAAGTGCTCATGGAACATTCTCCAGGATAGATCATATATTGGGTCACAAATCTAGCCTTGGCAAATTTAAGAAAATTGAAATCATATCAAGTATCTTTTCTGACCACAACGCTATGAGACTAGATATCAATTACAGGAAAAGATCTGTAAAAAATACAAACACATGGAGGCTAAACAATACACTACTTAATAACGAAGTGATCACTGAAGAAATCAAAGAGGAAATCAAAAAATACTTAGAAACAAATGACAATGGAGACACGACGACCCAAAACCTATGGGATGCAGCAAAAGCAGTTCTAAGAGGGAAGTTTATAGCAATACAATCCTACCTTAAGAAACAGGAAACATCTCGTATAAACAACCTAACTTTGCACCTAAAGCAACTAGAGAAAGAAGAAAAAAAGAACCCCAAATTTAGCAGAAGGAAAGAAATCATAAAGATCAGATCAGAAATAAATGAAAAAGAAATGAAGGAAACAATAGCAAAGATCAATAAAACTAAAAGCTGGTTCTTTGAGAAGATAAATAAAATTGATAAACCATTAGCCAGACTCATCAAGAATAAAAGGGAGAAGACTCAAATCAATAGAATTAGAAATGAAAAAGGAGATGTAACAACTGACACTGCAGAAATACAAAAGATTATTAGAGATTACTACAAGCAACTGTATGCCAATAAAATGGACAACCTGGAAGAAATGGACAAATTCTTAGAAATGCACAAGCTGCCGAGACTGAACCAGGAAGAAACAGAAAATATGAACAGACCAAACACAAGCACTGAAATTGAAACTGTGCTTAAAAATCTTCCAACAAACAAAAGCCCAGGACCAGATGGCTTCAAAGGCGAATTCTATCAAACATTTAGTGAAGAGCTAGCACCTATCCTTTTCAAACTCTTCCAAAAGATAGCAGAGGGTGGAACACTCCCAAACTCATTCTATGAGGCCACCATCACCCTGATACCAAAACCAGACAAAGACGTCAGAAAGAAAGAAAACTACAGGCCAATATCACTGAAGAACATAGATGCAAAAATCCTCAACAAAATACTAGCAAACAGAATCCAACAGCGCATTAAAAGGATCATACACCATGATTAAGTGGGGTTTATCCCAGGAATGCAAGCATTCTTCAATATATGCAAATCAATCAACGTG
>NC_041229.1:69598056-69604295 GCF_002837175.3 Physeter macrocephalus
ATTTAAGAAAATTGAAATCGTATCAAGTATCTTTTCCAACCACAACACTATGAGACTAGATATCAATTACAGGAAAAGATTTGTAAAAAATACAAACACGTGGAGGCTAAACAATACACTACTTAATAACGAAGTGATCACTGAAGAAATAAAAAAATACTTAGAAACAAATGACAATGGAGACACAACGACCCAAAACCTATGGGATGCAGCAAAAGCAGTTCTAAGAGGGAAGTTTATAGCAATACAATCCAACCTTAAGAAACAGGAAACATCTCGAATAAACAACCTAACCTTGCACCTAAAGCAATTAGAGAAAGAAGAACAAAAAAACCCCCGAAGTTTGCAGAAGGAAAGAAATCATAAAGATCAGATCAGAAATAAATGAAAAAGAAATGAAGGAAATGATAGCAAAGATCAATAAAACTAAAAGCTGGTTCTTTGAGAAGATAAACAAAATTGATAAAACCATTAGCCAGACTTATCAAGAAAAAAAGGGAGAAGACTCAAAACTGCACAACCTGCCGAGGCTGAACCAGGAAGAAATAAAAAATATGAACAGACCAATCACAAGCACTGAAATTGAAACTGTGATTAAAAATCTTCCAACAAACAAAAGCCCAGGACAGGTGGCTTGACAGGCGAATTCTATCAAACATTTAGAGAAGAGCTAACACCCATCCTTCTCAAACTCTTCCAAATGATAGCAGAGGGTGGAACACTCCCAAACTCATTCTATGAGGCCATTATCACCCTGATACCAAAGCCAGACAAAGATGTCACAAAGAAAGAAAACTACAGGCCAATATCACTGATGAACACAGAAGCAAAAATCCTCAACAAAATACTAGCAAACAGAATCCAACAGCACATTAAAAGGATCATACACCATGATCAAGTGCGGTTTATTCCAGGAATGCAGGGATTCTTCAACATACGCAAATCAATCAACGTGATACACCATATCAACAAACTGAAGGAGAAAAACCACATGATCATCTCAATATATGCAGAGAAATCTTTTGACAAAATTCAACACCCATTTATGATTTTAAAGAAAGCTTTTTTTGTCAAAAAGCTTTTAACAAAATTCAACACCTATTTATGATAAAAAACAACACCCATTTATGATAAAGTAGGCATAGAGGGAACATTCCTCAACATAAAAAAGGCCATATATGACAAACCCACAGCCAACATTGTTATCAATGGTGAAAAACTGAAACCATTTCCACTAGGATCAGGAAAAAGATAAGGTTGCCAACTCTCACCACTCTTATTCAACATAGTTTTGGAAGTTCTAGCCACAGCAATCAGAGAAGAAAAAGAAATAAAAGGTATCCAAATCGGAAAAGAAGAAGTAAAGCTGTCACTGTTTGCAGATGACATGATACTATACATAGAGAATCCTAAAGATGCTACCAGAAAACTACTAGAGCTAATCAATGAATTTGGTAAAGTAGCAGGATACAAAATTAATGCACAGAAATCTCTGGCATTCTTTATTTTATTATTATAATTTTTTTGTGTGGTACGTGGGCCTCTCACTGTTGTGGCCTCTCCCATTGCAGAGCACAGGCTCCAGATGCACAGGCTCAGTGTATATATGTCCATGCCACTCTCTCACTTCGTCACAGCTTACCCTTCGCCCTCCCCATATCCTCAAGTCCATGCTCTAGTAGGTCTGTGTTTTATTCCCGTCCTACCCCTATGCTCTTCATGACTTTTTTTTTTCTTAGATTCCATATATATGTGTTAGCATACAGTATTTGTTTTTCTCCTTTTGACTTACTTCACTCTGTATGACAGACTCCAAGCAATCTTGAAAATGAAAAATGGAGCTGGAGGAATCAGGCTCCCTGACTTCAGACTATACTACAAAGCTACAGTAATCATGATAGTATCGTACTGGCACAAAAACAGAAATATAGATCAATGGAACAGGATAGAAAGCCCAGAGATAAACCCACGCACATATGGTCACCTTATCTTTGATAAAGGAGGCAAGAATATACAGTGGAGAAAAGACAGCCTCTTCAATAAGTGGTGCTGGGAAAACTGGACAGGTACATGTAAAAGTATGAAATTAGAACACTCCCTAACACCATACACAAAAATAAACTCAAAATGGGTTACAGACTTAAATGTAAGGCCAGACACCATCAAACTCTTAGAGGAAAACATAAGCAGAAGATTCTATGACATAAATCACAGCAAGATCCTTTTTTACCCACCTTCTAGAGAAATGGAAATAAAAACAAAAGTAAACAAATGGGACCTAATGAAACTTAAAAGCTTTTGCACAGCAAAGGATACCATAAACAAGATGAAAAGACAACCCTCAGAATGGGAAACGATATTTGCAAATGATATAACTGACAAAGGATTAATATCTAAAATGTACAAACAACACATGCAGCTCAATATCAATAAAACAAACAACCCAATCCAAAACTAGGCAGAAGACCTAAATAGAGATTTTTCCAAAGAAGATATACAGATTGCCAACAAACACATGAAAGGATGTTCAACATAACTAATCATTAGAGAAATGCAAATCAAAAATGCGATGAACTATCACCTCACACCCGTCAGAATAGCCATCATAAAAATATATAAAAAATAAATGCCTGAGTGGGTGTGGAGAAAAGGGAACCCTTTTGCACTGTTGGTGGGAATGTAAATTGATGCAGCTACTATGGAGAACAGTATGGAGAGTCCTTAAAAAACTAAAAATGAAACTACCATACGACCCAGCAATCCCACTACTGGTCATATACCCTGAGAAAACCATAATTCAAAAAGAGTCATGTCCCACAATGTGCACTGCAGCTCTATTTACAATAGCCAGGACATAGAAGAAACCTAAGTGTCCATCGATAGATGAATGGATAAAGAAGATGTGGAACATATATACAATGGAATATTACTCAACCATAAAAAGAAACAAATTGAATTACTTGTAGTGAGGTGGATGGAACTAGAGTCTGTCATACAGAGTGAAGTCAATCAGAAAGTGAGAAACAACTATCATATGGTAACACATATATATGGAATCTAAAAAAAAAAAGGTCATGAAAAGCCTAGGGTTAGGACAGGAATAAAGAAGCAGACTTACTAGACAATGGACTTGAAGACACAGGGAAGGTGAAGCATAAGCGATAGCTAGGGGGAAGCAGCCTCATGGCACAGGGAGACCAGCTAGGTGGTTTGTGACCACCTAGAGGGGTGGGATAGGGAGGGTGGGAGGGAGGGAGACGCAAGAGGGAAGAGATATGGGAACATATGTATATGTATAACTCATTCACTTTGTTGTTAAGCAGAAACTAACACACCATTGTAAAGCAATTATACTCCTTAAAGATGTTAAAAAAAAACAAAATGGTATGGTACTGGCACAAAAACAGACATATAGATCAATGGAACAGAATAGAAAGGTCAGAAATAAACCCACACACCTATTGGCCAATAATTAATTGTTGTAGATTAATTAATTAAACAAAGGAGACAAGAATATTCAATGGAGAATAGACATTCTCTTCAATAAGTTGTTCTGGGAAACTGGATAGCCACATGTAAAAGAATGAAATTAGAACATTCTGTATTTCCATACCCCAAAATAAATTCAAAGTGGATTAAAGACCTAAATGTAAGACTGAATACTATAAAACTTTTAGAAGAAAACATAGGCAGAACACTCTTTGACATAAATCACAGCAATATCTTTTTGGATCCACCTCCTAGAGTAGGGAAAATAAAAACAAAAATTAAAAAATGGGACCTAATTAAACCTAAAAGCTTTTGCACAGCAAAGGAAACCATAAACAAAATGAAAAGATAGCCCACAGAATGGGAGAATATATTTGCAAATGAAGTGACCAACAAGGGATTAATCTCCAAAATATACAAACAGCTCATGCAGCTTGATATCAGAAAAACAAACAACCCAATCAAAAATGGGCAGAATATCTAAATAGACATTTTTCCAAAGAAGACATACAGCTGGCCAAGAAGCACATGAAAAGATGCTCAACATTGCTAATTATTAGAGAAATGCAAATCAAAGCTACAATGAGATATTTCCTCACACTGGTCAGAATGGCCATCATCAAAATGTCTACAAACAATAAATGTTGGAGAGGGTGTGGAGATAAGGGAACCTTACTACACTGTTGGTGGGAATGTAATTTGTATAGCCACTTTATGGAGAACAGTATGGAGTTTCCTTAAAAAGCTAAAAAGAGAGCTACCATATGATACAGCAATCCCACTCCTGGGCATATACTTGGATAAAACCATAATTCGAAAAGATACATGTACCCTAATATTCACAGCAGGACTATTTACAATAGTCAAGACATGGAAGCACCTAAATGTCCATTGACAGATGAATTGATAAAGAGGATGTGGTACATATATATAATGGAATATTACTCAGCCATAAAAAAGAATGAAATAACATCATTTGCAGCAACATGGATGGACCTAGAAATTATCATACTATGTGAAGTAAGTCAGAGAAAGAAAAACATCATACGATATCATTTATATGTGGAATCAAAAAAAATGGTACAAATGAACTTATTTATAAAAGGGAAAGAGAGTCACAGACTTAGAAAACAAACTTATGGTTACCAAAAGGGAAAGGTGAAGGGGAGGGATAATTTAGGAGTTTGTAATTAATATATACACACTACTATATATAAAATAGTTAATCAACAAGGACCTACTGTATAACACAGGGAACTCCACTCAATATTCTGTAATAACCTAAATGGGAAAAGAATCTGAAAAAGGATATATGTATATGTATAACTGAATCACTTTGCTGTACACCTGAAGCTAACAGAATATTGTAAATCAACTATACTCCAATATAAAGTAAAAATTTTTTAAAGTTTATCTACACAAAATACTATGTATGTGTGTGGAAAAAACATATGTAGTGAAATTATTAATACATGGGTGGTGTTATGGATTGAATTTTGTCCTCCCCAAATTCATATGTTGAAGTCTTAACAACCCCTCCACCCCCTGCACCCAGGTTCTCAGGATGACATTTGGAAGTAGTAATTGCAGATATAAATAGCTAAGATGAGGTCACAGTGGAGTCATGTGGACCCATAAACCAATATGACTTATATCCTTATCAAAGGGGAAATTTGGACACAGAGACATGCACACAGGGAAAATAACAATATAAGGATGGAGTTATGCTGCCACAAGGCAAGGAACCACCAGAAGTTAGGAGAGAGTCCTGGAATAGATCCTTCCCTAGTGCCTTCAGAGGGAGCAAGGCCCTGTTGGCACTTTGATCTCTAATGTGTAGCCTCCAGAACTGTGAGACAATAAATTTCTGTTGTTTAAGCTACAATTTGTGGTACTTTATTGTGGCTTCCCTGGGAAACTAATACAGGTGGGAAGGATACACATGAACCTCAGGATAATGCTTATCTCTGGGGAGGGAGGGGAGGAAATGAGATTGAAGAGTTAATATATGAGATGTTTATTTCATTAATAATAAAATAAAAGATCTGTAGAATATATGGTAAAATGTTACTAGTTGCTAAATCTGGATAGTGAACATATGGGTGCTTGTATATTATTCTCTGTACTTTTCTTAATATGTAGAGTAACCCAAAATGAATCAATAAGATATTAAGAGGAGTGTATCAGCACACCTAGGACAAGCATGGCATGTTGTCTAGTTGCTAATTTTGAAGCTCTGATAAACACAAAGCCCTGCCCAATATTTGGTGATAAAGGGCGAGGTGGCTGGGTAAGAGACTGAAGATGTTGAGGATCCATCCAGATGGGCTCTGCAGAGGAAAGCAGAGAGCTGGCACAGACTATTTATTTTTAGAAACAGCCACTTTATTAACCTGTTCATCTCTTGAAGGTTCTTTATAATTGAGAATGCATCATTCATCCTGCTTTGGGGTTGAGGTCTAAGGTCAGAATTTTACCAATTAGAGGAGTAGATGCTTATGGAAAATACCATCTCTGAACCTAACACTCAAACAATACCCTTTCTAGAGAGAGCTCTCCAGAGAAGTGGCTGATGTAATTTGATGTGTTAATATTCAACCTGGACAGACTGAAGAATTCATATTTCCCAAACTCATTCTATGAGGCCACCATCACCCTGATACCAAAACCAGACAAAGATACTACAAAAAAAGAAAATTACAGACCAATATCACTGATGAACATAGATGCAAAAATCCTCAAAAAAATAC
>NC_041229.1:69604581-69612961 GCF_002837175.3 Physeter macrocephalus
CCTAGCCATGGCAACCAGAGAAGAAAAAGAAATAAAAGGAATACAAATTGGAAAAGAAGAGGTAAAACTGTCACTGTTCACAGATGACATACTATACATAGAGAATCCTAAAGATGCTACCAGAAAACTACTAGAGCTAATCAATGAATTTGGTAAAGTAGCAGGATACAAAATTAATGCACAGAAATCTCTGGCATTCCTATACACTAAGAACGAAAGATCAGAAAGAGAAATTAAGAAACAGTCTCATTCACCATTGCAACAAAAAGAATAAAATACCTAGGAATAAATCTACCTAAGGAGGTAAAAGACCTGTACTCAGAAAACTATAAGACAATGATGAAAGAAAACAAAGATGACACAAACAGATGGAAAGATATACCATGTTCTTGGATTGGAAGAATCAATATTGTGAAAATGACTATACTACCCAGAGCAATCTACAGATTCAATGCAATCTCTAGCAAATTACCAGTGGCATTTTTTACTAAACTAGAACAAAAAAATCTTAAAATCCTGGTGGTGCAGTGGTTGAGAGTCCGCCTGCCTATGCAGGGGACGTGGGTTCATGCCCCGGTCCGGGAAAATCCCATATGCCACAGAGCAGCTGGGCCCATGAGCCATGGCCGCTGAGCCTGTGTGTCTAACAAAAATAAACAAATGGGACCTAATGAAACTTAAAAGTTTTGCAAAGCGAAGGAAACTACAAAGAAGATGAAAAGACAACCCTCAGAATGGGAGATAATATTTGTAAACAAATCAACAGACAAAGGATTAATCTCCAAAATATATAAACAGCTCATGCAGCTCAATATTAAAAAATCCCACTACTGGTCATATACCCAGAGAAAACCATAATTCCAAAAGACACATGCACCCCAATGTTCATTGCAGCACTATTTACAATAACCAGGTCATGGAAGCAACTTAAATGCCCATCAACAGATTAATGCATAAAGAAGATGTGGTACATATATACAATGGAATATTACTCAGCCATAAAATGGAACAAAATTGGGTCATTTGTAGAGACATGGATGGATTTAGAGACTGTCATACAGAGTGAAGTAAGTCAGAAAAAGAAAAATAAATATCGTATATTAACACATGTACGTGGAACCTAGAAAAAAGGTACAGATGAACCAGTTTGCAGGGCAGAAATAGAGACACAGATGTGGAGAACAAACGTATGGACACCAAGGGGGTAAAGTGGCGGAGGGGTGGTGGTGGGATGAATTGGGAGATTGGGATTGACATGTATACACTGATGTGTATAAAATGGATAACTAATAAGAACCTGCTGTATAAAAGAATAAAATAAAATCCAAAAAATAAAAATAATTTTAAAAAAAGAATTCATACTGACATCTGCTGAACCCTTTGAATACTTCCCAGCCTAAGAACTAGGAATTCTGGAGCAGAACTCTCAACAGTTTGCTTTCAATGCTTTCTGCCCTGGGTGGGTCTGGCAGCAGGCTGAGATAAGCAACTTGAAATCAAATTTAAGATCTTTTGCTCACTGCCCACATTTAGTATAATACATCCATGGCAGAATGAGGCAGGACATCTAGGGTATAATTAACAATCAGTATTCTGTGACAGTCTCAGCAACAAAAATGCCAATTTGCTTGTCAAAATCCAAAGAGAGATGAAGGGGCCATGTGGTAACCATACACTACAAAGTCCTTGTTTTCTGGGCCCAACTCAGCAATTGCTCTGTCCTTGTGTAGCAGGAAAGGAAATCCTGTCAGATTCTGGTTCACTGGGCTCTAGATCACTTCCCAAATATCTCTCCAGAATCAAAATCCAATCTGACTGGGTTCTATGGACCCCTTGGTGAGTCAGTAAAGATGTAAATGGAGATCATGAACTGAGGAGAGGCAGTTCAGAGCACTAAGACACCAGGTTCCTTTACTTGGGGCTTGCTGTATACATGCTGATTGAAAGCTCTAATAGTCTTTAGATTTTGTTGTTGCTTAATAAAGACAAGAAAGTCACTTATTACTCAATAACTGCACTTTGTTTGATAGAGGAATTTTTATTTAAAAGTGGGATTATCTTTACAAACAAATGAAAAGAATTCCGTTGTGGTAAAATTGTTGAAATCTGCTTCTGTAGATAATCATGAAATTACTTTATTTTCTCTTGAAAAGGAACTATTGATCATGACATAAATAACTAAATTTTTCTCTCTTCTATCCTATACTCTCCCAATATAAGAAAGAGTTGTATGATGAGTTCAAATTAGATTTTTAGGCAAATTTCACTCCTTTTTTTCTATTGTTGGATAAAAGTCAGTTCTCAGATTTTTTTTTCTGTTTAGGAGACAACTCAGATAATTGATAGTGGCTTCCTGCATGGCTATATCAGTGGGAATTCTGATAAGAGCATGACAGTATACTCTTGGAGAGGTCACATATTAAAGTGGCTAAGGGCTTGCATTCTGGCTGCTCTGTTGCTTGCTTAATCTTGGACAAGTTTCTTCTTCATGCTTTAGTGTCTTTAGCTGTAAAATACTAACTATACCTGCATCATGGAATTGTTCTTAGGAATAAATGAATGAATTTGGTAAAGAGCTTAGAACAGTAACATATATAGATATTATTATTTTCATCATCATTAATTAGTAATGCCTGCCAGTGGTGAGGGAGGGAAGAGTAGTATAAGAAATATCAAGGATTTACCATTTGCTCCTAGGGCATTGTTTGCTACCTCTGATCTAAGTTCTTTTCTTCTACATTCTCAGTTTTGGTTTTAGTTTTTTTGGTTGTCGGTCTTTCTACACCTCCACACTAGTACACATTCCATTTTGGCCTCAGATCGTTGATTCTACTTTCCTACATCAGAGTGATACCTAACAGCAGACTTCTTGTTCTTTCTGTAATTGCTCAAAATCCAGTTTTCGCAGTACAGGGTAACACAGTCTCAACCACAGAATCCCCATCAGCTTTGTATTCTTCTGCCATTTGGTACCTAATTAAATACCTGTTTTGCATTTGATACTTTATACCTCATCTCTGGTACTTTCAATAATCTGACAAAGATTATTTACAAATAAGAAAAAGGAGGCTTAGAGAATTTAAGTGGTAATTCACCCACAGGTAAACTGTAAACTATGATATTTTTGGTTCCAAAGTTTGTGATTCTTCCTTCTTACCGCATGCCACATTCTGGAACCTGCTGTTGTCAGCACTTGATTCTAGCAAGGTTAGGCTCTGCAGTGTTTGCTCTAAGGAATATTGTGAGAGATGGGAATGTTAGCAGGAAAAGGGCAGACCTCCCAGAAAAGAAACAGGCAATTAAAGATCAAGTGCACTCAGGTGTAACCCTCTTCTGTGCCAGGTATGGGAATCAGGCTGGACTGATTGGGGGTTGGTGAGGAAGATTCAGAACTCCAGATTAGTCATGGCAAGAGCATCAGACATAGTGGGAGCAGTGGGACTGGGTTTCAGTGGAGGGGACAGCAGCGTGGATCAGACAAGTAATCCTATCCTAATTATTGGAGTGTAGGATGGGGTTGCCATCTTGCTGGGTCCTAGTGCTTCAGAAGGTACTGAAGAGAGAAAGGAAAGAGGCAGGTGGTAGCTTGCCCTCCTCTTGGAGAATTCATCTTGAAGAATAAGAGCACCCGGAACTTCCATTTCTAGCAATGTGCCAGATACAGGATACCCTGATGGGTCTCACTGAAAACAGTAAATACATTATAGACAACACCTTATTAAAGTTTCTAATAAGCTGGCAAGGGAATAAGAAGCTATGAACCAAGTGAAAGTAGAAACCCAGGGGCAGGGTATTTTACCAGGAGGGTGTTTGCTAAACCAGATGAAAAGGAGCTATGGCTTTCAGAGCCTTGTGTGGTATTGCTGAGTTAAAACCAAGTCCAGAGCCTGCTTGAAGTGCAGAATCTAAAGAGAAGCCTGCCAACAAAAAAGTTGGGGCTCTAAAGGATTGCATCCTCAGTATAAGTGTGAGCTATAAATAAGCCCAAACCTCTGACCCAGGAGACTGAAAGGAAACTGCCTGTCTTGATTCTTGGCACAATACAGAGGGAAGTTTATGCCACAAGATGGTTCTCACATGAATTTGCAACCTGAATTTACATTATTTGGGTGAGTCAAAAAAATATCCAAGCCAAGGATTTTAATTAAAGTGGTCCTTTAATCAGATGAAAGTAAAGTTTTCTCTGGATGAAACAATTTCAAAGGCCTTGATGCATTTCTACAGATACAGTTCCAAGATATATAAACCCAGTTAAAAAAAAAAAAACCAAAAACCCAACAAACCAAGAGGAAATTAAGCACTGTAAGAAAGGGTCAGAAGAAAACAATAGAAGAAATAGACCTACATTGAATGTAGATATTTGAATCATCAAATACAGAATATAAAAGAGAATATTTAATTTTTAGAGAAATAGAGGATTCACAATATTTGAAAAGAGAAAGACTCTTATAAATGATGAAATGGGTTTAAAACAGAAACAATAAAACTTCTAAGAATAATAAAAAATAAAATAATTGAAATAAGAATTCAATAGATGGTTTTAAAAAGGTGATCATTTTGAAATGTATAGAAATACCAATCACTATATTGTGTAACAGGAACTAACAGTGTTGTAGGACAATTATACTTCAAAAACAAACTTGCAGAGAAAGATCAGATTTGTTACCAGAGGTGGTGGTGGGGGGAGGGGAAGTGGATGAAGGCAGTTGAAAGGTACACACTTCCAGTTATAAGATAAATAAGTACTGGGATGTAATGTACAAAATGATAAATATCATTAGCACTGCTGTGTGTTATATAACGTTGTTAAGCGAGAAAATCCTGAGTTCTCATAAGAAAATTTTTCTTTCTATTTCTTTAATTTTTGATCTATATGAGATGATGGATTTTCACTAATCACTTCATGATGTATGTAAATCCAATCATTGCGCTATACACCTTAAACATATACAGTGCTTTATGTCAATTATATCTCAATAAAACTGGAAGAATAAAAGCAGATTAGAAGTTGCTGAAGAGTGAACTGATAAACTGAAAGATATATCTGAAAAAAGTGTACATCTGAGAGTCTTTGATGGAAAACATGTAAGAGAAGCTAAAAAAAATTGAATATACAGTCAATAGTTTCAATATATACCAAACTGGAATTCCAGAAGAGGAAGAAAGCATTTGAAGATGTCAGGGCTCACAATTTCCCAACACTGATAAAAGATATCATAATGATTTCCCAGTAGGACAAATAAAAAGGAATACACATGCAGATATAAAAAAATGAAATCACAGAACATCAAAGATCTTACAGGTAGTCAGAGAAAAAAAATACTTTAAAAGAAATAATTATAACAACAGCTGGTTTTTCAACAGCAAAAATGAAAGCCATAGGTGAAATGAGATTGTCAATGTACTGAGTATTAGTTTTCTATTGCTGCCATAACAAATGACCACTAATTTAGCAGTTTAAAATAACACAATGTATCATCTCTCGGTTCTGTGGTCCCTAGTCCAGGTTGACTCCTCCAGTCTCTCTGCTCTGAGTTTTATAAGGCTAAAATCACGCTGTCAGCAAGCTGGCCTCTTATTGGGAAGCCCTGGGAAGAATCCATTTCCAAGCTCATTGAGGTTGCTGATATAAGCTAGTTCCTTACCTGTTGGACTGAAGTTCCTGTTTCCTTGCTGGCCCCTCAGATCCTAGAGGCTCTCTCTGGTCCTTGTGGATGGGTCCCTGTATCTCAGAGTCAGCAGCAGAGTCTCAAATCCTCCTCATGCTTGGAATCTCTGTCTTCTCTTCCACATCTCCTTTTCCTCTTCTGCTGCGTATCTCTTACTTCAGCCCAGTACGTTCTCTGCTTTTAAAGGCTCATGTGGTTAGATTGGACTCACCTGGATATCTCAGGCTACCACCACCCCTCCCTTTTCTAGGATGAATAAGCTTAATTGCATCTGCAAACTCCCTTTTGCTGTGTGATGTAACATAGTCACAGGTTCTAGGCATTAGGGTGTGGGTCTCTTTGGGGAGGGAGCATTATTCTTCCTACTGTGCACTGAGAGAAAATAGCTACCTGGAAATATTTTTTAAGAATAGAAAGAGATAAACAATATCTATGAGAATTTGTCATCAAACAGCCCCCACTAAAGGAAATTCTAAAGACTGTGTTTTAAGCACAATAAATGTGATTCTAGAAGGAAGGTCTGAGGGATGAAGGATGAACAGTAAAGAAAGTGGCAAATGTGTGGGTACATTTTAGTGAACATTTTATAAAGCAATAGTAAGATTTTTTTGTGGATTAAGAAAACTAAAGTTAAACTAAAATATCTGTCAACAATAATGTATAAGTTGGGTGGAATGAGTGTATTATAAAATCTTCATATGTGTTCTTTGAATGCAAATATACTTTCTGTAGTGTCTCTGTCACCAAATTTCTTTCATCCATATAAGGTTTTGAAATCAAGGTCATGCTATATTCAGTGAAAGTTATATAAATTTCTTTCTGGAATAATTTTAAAAATAAGAATATTTTGACTAATCAGTAAGATCTTAGTGGGAAGATTTTTTTTTAAACATCTTTATTGGAGTATAATTGCTTTACAATGGTGTGTTAGTTTCTGCTTTACAACAAAGTGAATCAGTTATACATATACATGTGTTCCCATATCTCTTCCCTCTTGCGTCTTCCTCCCTCCCACCCTCCCTTTCCCACCCCTCTAGGTGGTCACAAACCACTGAGCTGATCTCCCTCTGCTATGCGGCTGCTTCCCACTAGCTATCTATTTTATGTTTGGTCGTGTATATATGTCCATGCCACTCTCTCACTTTGTCACAGCTTACCCTTCCCCCTCCCCATATCCTCAAGTCCATTCTCTAGTAGGTCTGTGTCTTTATTGCTGTCCTACCCCTAGGTTCTTCATGACCTTTTTTTTTTTTCTTAGATTCCATATATATGTGTTAGCACACGGTATTTGTTTTTCTTTCTGACTTACTTCACTCTGTATGAAAGACTCTAGGAAGATTTTTTTAAAAAGCACCAATTCACTTTATTTAAGGATTATTGGACTATTCACCTTTTTTTAGAGTCAGTTTTGGTACACTGTATTTTTAAAGGGTTTTATAATTCATATTTCAATTATTTATTGGCATAAAAATTTCAGAGTATATCCTTACTATCTTTTAAATTCTACCAAGTTCAAATTATGTCCTATGCTTCATTTCTAGTATTTTTGAGCTTTTATTTTTTATATGAATCAAGTTTGCCAGAAGTTTGTAAATTTTATTAGCATGTTCAAAGAACTAATTTTTTGTTTTGTGTATCCCTTTAATTTCATGTTTATTTTATATTTCATTGAAAAAATCTTATTATTCCTTTAGTATGGTATTTGTAAAATATATGTTTTTTCTTTTTTCTTTATTTTTTTCTTTAACTTTTAATCTATCTGTATTCTTATATTATAGCAATATATTTTTTTCTTTTAGTCACCATAGTAAAGTTTATCTAAAATTTAGAAGTGCATAATATCTTTTGTCTAAACGAAATTTTCCAAGAGACTTGTGATTCTCTTAGTCTAGAATTATGTTCAGGGACTCACAAACAAAGTCCATCAGGCCTGAGACCACAGACACATACTTGTTCAAGTTCTAACATGATTTCCAGGAACAGGAGGTGTTTACCCGAATATAAGGGTAAGGTCTCAAAATGCTTCTTAGATGTGGAGAAAAAGTGAGAATCCACCCAAGAGTTAATTTTATCCTTAGAGGCAAATTATTTGTATTTTTGGAGAAGTGAATAAAATAGGTTAAAATAAAGATCTTTCTAGAATGACACCAAGAGCAGAGCAATTTGTTGTGTAGGTTCAAAAGCTATCTGTTTATAAAAAGGTGGAGTTCAATTCATAGTCTCATGGTGAATATAAGGTATGCCCCTTTGAGTCACAGGAAAGGAGAAATGTCACACATCTCTACATCATTAGTGAAGGGATGAATACTCCAATACCAACAGAAGAAGGGATAAAAGAGATATCAGGACTACTGTTCTTTGATGGAACATCATTGGATGTTCTTCAAGGCCCACTCTGATATTTTAAAGGCTATATACAAGCATTTCTGGGCACATTTATACTATTAAGAGTAGAAAAGAGAAGCCTTACACTTTTATCATATATAATATCATACTGAACTAAGGCCAAAAGCAGCATCTTACCAACTGTTCATCAAAGAAGTATCATCAGTGCTCACATGAAAGTAAGATGTTTTATGAGGCAGTTTGGATATCTCCATAGGGCCAGCAAAAGATCCACATAATGAGTCTAGATCATCTCTTGGAAATGTTTTTCTTTTCAATTAAGAGTAGAAGAGTGAGACAGACGTCACTTTTTTTTTTTTATCAAT
>NC_041229.1:69615935-69616529 GCF_002837175.3 Physeter macrocephalus
GATATTGGCCTGTAGTTTTCTTTCTTTGTGATATCTTTGTCTGCTTTTGGTATCAGAGTGATGGTGGCCTCGTAAAATGAGTTTGGGAGTGTTCCTCCTTCTGCTATATTTTGGAAGAGTTTGAGAAGGATAAGTGTTAGCTCTTCTCTAAATGTTAGATAGAATTCGCCTGTGAAGCCATCTGGTCCTGGGCTTTTGTTTGTTGGAAGATTTTTAATCAGATTTTCGATTTCAGTTCTTGTGATTGGTCTGTTTATATGTTATATTTCTTCCTGGTTCAGTCTCAGAAGTTGTGCATTTCTAAGAATTTGTCCATTTCTTCCAGGTTGTTCATTTTATTGGCATAGAGTTGCTTGTAGTAATCTCTCATGATCTTTTGTATTTCTGCAGTGTCAGCTGTTATTTCTCCTTTTTCATTTCTAATTCTATTGATTTGAATCTTCTCCCTTTTTTTCTTGATGAGTCTGGCTAATGGTTTATCAATTTTGTTTATCTTCTCAAAGAACCAGCTTTTAGTTTTATTGATCTTTGCTATCGTTTCCTTCATTTCTTTTTCATTTATTTCTGATCTGATCTTTATGATTTCTTTCCTTC
>NC_041229.1:69617359-69623870 GCF_002837175.3 Physeter macrocephalus
TGAGACGAAAGTGTATTCTGTTGTTTTTGGATGGAATGTCCTATAAATATCAATAAAGTCCATCTTGTTTAATGTGTCATTTAAAGCTTGTGTTTCCTTATTTATTTTCCTTTTGGATGATCTGTCCATTGGTGAACGTGTGGTGTTAAAGTCCCCTACTATGATTGTGTTACTGTCGATTTCCCCTTTTGTGGCTGTTAGTATTTGCCTTATATATTGAGGTGCTCCTATGTTGGGTGCATAAATATTTACAATTGTTATATCTTCTTCTTGGATTGATCCCTTGATCATTATGCAGTGTTCTTCTTTGTCTCTTGAAATAGTGTTTGTTTTAAAGTCTATTTTATCTGATATGAGAATTGCTGCTCCAGCTTTCTTTTGATTTCCATTTGCATGGAATATCTTTTTCCATCCCCTTACTTTCTGTCTGTATGTGTCCCTAGGTCTGAAGTGGGTCTCTTGTAGACTTCATATATATGGGTTTTGTTTTTGTATCCATTCAGCCAATATATGTCTTTTGGTGGGAGCATTTAAACCATTTACATTTAAGGTAATTATCAATATGTATGTTTCTATTACCATTTTCTTAATTGTTCTGGGTTTTTTCTTGTAGTCATTTCCTTCCCTTGTATTTCCTGCCTAGGGAAGTTCCTTTAGTATTTGTTGTAAAGCTGGTTTGGTGGTGCTGAATTCTTTCTTCTTCTGGGACCCCTATAATTCGAATGCTGGTGCATTTAATGTTGTCCCAGAGGTCTCTGAGACTGTCCTCAGTTCTTTTCATTCTTTTTTCTTTATTCTGCTCTGCAGTAGTTATTTACACTGTTTTATCTTCCAGGTCACTTATCCGTGCTTCTGCCTCAGTTATTCTGTTATTGATCCCATCTAGAGAATTTTTAATTTCATTTATTGTGTTGCTCATCACTGTTTGTTTGCTCCTTAGTTCTTCTAGGTCCTTGTTAAACGTTTCTTGTATTTTCTCTATTCTATTTCCAAGATTTTGGATCATCTTTACTATCATTATTCTGAATTCTTTTTCAGGTAGACTGCCTATTTCCTCTTCATTTGTTAGCTCTGGTGGGTTTTTGCCTTGCTCCTTCATCTGCTGTGTGTTTTTCTGTCTTTTCATTTTGCTTATCTTACTGTGTCTGGGGTCTCCTTTTGCAGGCTGCAGGTTCGTAGTTCCCGTTGTTTTTGGTGTCTGTCCCCAGTGGCTAAGGTTGTTTCAGTGGGCTCTGTAGGCTTCCTGGTGGAGGGGACTAGTGCCTGTGTTCTGGTGGATGAGGCTGGATCTTGTCTTTCTGTTGGGCAGGTCCACATCTGGTGGTGTGTTTTGGGGTTTCTGTGGCCTTATTATGATTTTAGACAGCCTCTGTGCTAATGGATGGGGTTTTGTTCCCCTCTTGCTATATGTTTGGCATAGGGTGTCCAGCACTGTAGCTTGTTGGTCGTTGAGTGAAGCTGGGTCTTGGCGTTGAGATGGAGATCTCTGGGAGATTTTCACCATTTGATATTACGTGGAGCTGGGAGGTATCTTGTGGACCAGTGTCCTGAACTTGGCTGTCCCACCTTAGTGGCATAGCCCTGATGCCTGGCTGAAGCACCAAGAGCCTGTCCTCCACACAGCTCAGAATAAAAGGGAGGGAAAAAAGAAAGAAAGAAAGAAGAAGATAAAATAAAATAAAGTTATTAAAATAAAAAATAATTATTAAGAAAAAAATTTTAAGTAATAAAAATAAAAACAAACAAAAAACGGACAGGCAGAACCCTAGGACAAATGGTAAAAGCAAAGCTATACAGACAAAATCACACAGAGAAGCATACACATACACACTCACAGAAAGAGAAAAAGGGAGAAATATATATATATCTTTGCTCCCAAAGCCCACTGCCTCAATTTGGGATGATTCGTTGTCTATTCAGGTATTCCACAGATGTAGGTACATCAAGTTGATTGTGGAGATTTAATCCGCTGCTCCTGAGGCTGCTGGGAGAAATTTCCCTTTCTCTTCTTTGTTCACACAGCTCCTGGGGTTCAGCTTTGGATTTGGCCCCATCTATGCATGTAGGTCGCCTAAGGGTGTCTGTTCTTCGCTCAGACAGGACGGGGTTAAAGGAGCAGCTGATTAGGGGGTTCTGGCTCACTCAGGCCGGGGGAAGGGAGGGGTACGGCGTGTGGGGCGAGGCTGCGGTGGCAGAGGCCGGCGTGATGTTGCACCAGCCTGAGGCGCGCCGTGCGTTCTCCCGGGGAAGTTGTCCCTGGATCATGGGACCCTTGCAGTGGCGGGCTGCACAGGCTCCCGTGAGGGGAGGTGTGGAGAGTGACCTGTGCTCGCACACAGGCATCTTGGTGGTGGCAGCAGCAGCCTTAGCGTCTCATGCCCATCTCTGGGGTTCACGCTCATAGCCGCGCCTGGCGCCCGTCTCTGGAGCTCGTTTAGGCGGTGCTCTGAATCCCCTCTCCTCGTGCACCCGGAAACAATGATCTCTTGCCTCTTAGGTAGGTCCAGACATTTTCCCAGACTCCCTCCAGGCCAGCCGTGGCGCACTAACCCCTTCAGGCTGTGTTCACGCAGCCAACCCCAGTCCTCTCCTGGCTTCCGACCGAAGCCCGAGCCTCAGCTCCCAGCCCCCGCGCGTCCCGGCGGATGAGCAGACAAGCCTCTCGGGCTGGTGAGTGCCGGTCAGCACCGATCCTCTGTGCGGGAATCTCTCTGCTTTGCCCTGTGCACCCCTGTTACTGCGCTCTCCCCCATGGCTCTGAAGCTTCCCCCCTCCGCCACCTGCAGTCTCTGCCCGTGAAGGGGCTTCTAGTGTGTGGAAACCTTTCCTCCTTCACAGCTCCCTCTCACTGGTGCAGGTCCCGTCCCTATTCTTTTGTCTCTGTTTCTTCTTTTTTCTTTTGCCCTACCCAGGTACGTGGGGAGTTGCTTGCCTTTTGGGAGGTCTGAGGTCTTCTGCCAGCGTTCAGTAGGTGTTCTGTAGGAGTCGTTCCACGTGTAGATGTATTTCTGATGTATTTGTGGGGAGGAAGGTGATCTCCGCGTCTTACTCTTCCGCCATCTTGAAGCTCTCCCCTATTGTTAGATATATTTAATAAATAGAGACTTCCTGGTGATGTCCCTCATCTGTGAGGAATGAAACACCAAGTTTTACAGGGAGTGAGTTAAGAAGGACAAGTAGAACTTCTCTTAAATGGGTGGAACCAGGGGCTAGGAAAAAGGTCACTATTTCCCCCATATACCTTGGTTGCTATTGCAGACTCTATAAAATCCCATGTTTGATTACAGGTTATCTCAATATGCACATCCTGTTGGTATGAGTGCACTTTTACAGTTGTATCCGAGATTAGTGAGTAATGGGATGCTCCAGCACACACAGCAAATGGCCAGTCTGAATACTGTTCATCATGGAGAGGAAAAGTCTCAGAAGAGAGGTATGTTTTTCCCCATATATTCCAGAAGTCCCATTTGTAACATCCGATCTACTCTTCCAACTTTTTCATATAATTTTTCAAGTAAGGTTAGAATATAAAGATTTCATGATTGACTACTTACCTGATTGTTCAGGCTCTATCTATGTGATATTTCAGTCACTCTGTCACAGGATTTTTAGAACAGTCCTATAACCTCAGCCTAACTCTTCTGAACAGTGGTCATGGAAGGCAAAATGTATATGATTTTACAGACAGCATATACACTGTTGCAGTTTTTCTTATAGCTTTAGTTTCTTGGAAAAAAAATGATGTTTGAAATTTAAAATTACTCTAAATACCTACATTACTAAATTCAAATTGATACAGAAAATGTAACATCTGTTATTCATCGAGAACTACAGGGTAATCTGCAATTTTTACATTTCTGCATTCATTTGAATCTGAATTCCTTGTGATAAAATATCCTAATTAACTAGTAGTCACTGCTTGTGAAACAATGATACTCTACTCAGTATGTCAACAATTTTGTCTTCAAAGATATAGATATTTCATTAGCAGTTATTATTCTATCAGTACTGTAATACTTTTTCCCTTCCAGGTGCTCATTCAGAATACTCAGTTATTCTTTTGGAATGGGTACTTTGATTAAATCTTTGCCTATTACATATTAAAGTAACCTATTAAATATTCAATTAGCCACAATTATAAGACTTCATGGCTTTTTCTACATGTTCTGAGCCTTCATTTGAGGCACTGATGCCTATTTTTCTAATCTGTAATCAAATGGCCAAGGTCTCTTGACTATCTTTAGGCACTTACAGTGTAATGTTTTCACCTTCTCCATTCTCTGGAGGCCTTTTTTCTTCCTCAGCTGTGATATAGTCCTTCTTTTCTCCACCCATAGCCAATTGGAATTCTTGCTGTCTTTTTTTTGTCTTTTGTCTTTTTCTTGGTGTCTTGGATTTTGTTTCTTTTTCTTCAAAGACTTTCATGGAAATTTCTTTAATAGCAGTTGGTGAATGAAGACCCTACTGTGAAAAGAAGATGGTTTGCAATGGTTAAAATAGGTCGTCTTTTGAACAACATCCCACATGACATCTTCTTGTCTGTTTCTTTTGTTTAATTCTTCATTGTTTAGACATGTCATTATAATCAGCTTTATCACAATACTAAAACAAGAGATTGCAACAAATGAGATAAAGAATATCACAAACCCAAACTGCACATAAAAACCCAAATTCATTTTGCCTGGAACCACATCATTCCCCCTTCATTTTGGTCACAAGCATGGTTGCTAATAAAAGCCTTTTGTTTTAAAAAGAAAAATGGACATGGTCAACAGTTTGAGGCCTCACCAGTAGTTCTGCTCCTTTAAAAACTCCAAACAGATCCAGAGACCAACAGGAGACGACATGCATGTTAATGATACTAATGACAATAATTCGATCAGTGTGGATATGGCACGAGCTGAGCCCAGTCACATCATGCTGCTGTGTACAGCATGGTCAACAAAGCCGCAGGATCTTACAAGACCCGTCAGACTGAGAACTGAGATTTACAGGGTCTGCAAAGCACAGCCACAGTTCTCCCCTGCACTCAGAGAGTCCTCAAAATGACCCCCCAAAAGTCTTCATTGTTTAGCTCCACGGGAGTCAAAGTTTTGCCCATATAGCTAAGATTGGTGGTTTTCCAGAAATAAGAGAGCAACTTGTCTACATTGATGATCAGGTTGGCTTTTAAGCTGACCCCAGACTTCATTCCATGGCAAGTTTCAGTCCATGACAGTTCACTTTTCACCAAGGAAGCTTTTCATTATATGTGCCTCCTGTAGGCATTATAGGTTCCCTATCCTTTCTCTCTCCACAGCTCTTTCTAGTAGAATTAGATGGGTGAAGCCATGGCCACTGGATTGCACAATTCCCTGGGGGTACTGTTCATATTGTAGCAGAGTTAAATGGTGCCCCAGGGGGTTATCCAACACTGCATCCTTGGGCCAGGTTCTCCTCAAATTCCCCAGGGCCAAATTGTTGACTATCTGTATGTATGAAATTTTGCAAATCACTATGGTTCTTTGGTATAGTTAATCAAACTGAGTCTTCTTCAAGAGGGATTATCTTTTGGATTTTCATAATGCTAACTTCTTCATTATTCTGAAATTATTCACTAAATATTTGTATATAAATGCACTTCATGAGTTGAAAATCTTTATATCAGGTGGCCTGGATGCTTTACTGTGTCCAAGAGGGTATTTTCCTGTGCTCCTGCAGCCGCCTTCATCTCAGATGGTGACAAGTCATCCTTTCAGGTGCCCTGGCTGAAAGACTTCTTTGATGGGTACCTGATCCTGCCTTTCTCTCACAACTCATATTGAGTTCAATAGCACACCAGCTTATCTCCAACTTCCATTTAAACATCTGTATTAGTTCTTTTGGACATGTTTTTTTTTTTTTACTACATCCCATGAGAAAACTTTATAAATTGCATCTAAAGCTTTATGAATTGCAACTAAAATTGAGAGCTGAGTTGGAACTAACATTTAAAGAAAAAGAAAGGACAATGGTACTGAAACTATTCCAGTCCAGGGACAAACACGGAAGGCTTGCAATTTATTTCAAGAAATTAATATAGCATTAATACAAATTCTGTCCTGGAAGCCTTGAACCCACAGCCTGAGGGTAGATATCCCATGTGGTGGGGTCATACCTCAGATCCAGAGGGAGTTGTGTGGAGATCTGTTCTACTGTTGGAGGTACCTCCTGGTCAGAGATGACTGTTTACTTTTTTAAAAAATATCAGTCTGACAATATTTGTCTTTTTTTTTAATTTTTGAATTCTCTTTTATTTACCTTTTTATACACCAGGTTCTTATTAGTCATCCATTTTATTCACATCAGTGTATACATGTCAATCCCAATCGCCCAATTCAGCACACCACCATCCCCACCCCTCCATGGCTTTCCCCCTTGGTGTCCATACGTTTGTTCTCTACATCTGTGTCTCAAATTCTTCCCTGCAAACCGGTTCATCTGTACCATTTTTCTAGGTTCCACATATATGCGTTAATATACGATATTTGTT
>NC_041229.1:69624019-69624692 GCF_002837175.3 Physeter macrocephalus
CTCCATACTGTTCTCCATAGTGGCTGTATCAATTTACATTCCCACCAACAGTGCAAGAGGGTTCCCTTTTCTCCACACCCTCTCCAGCATTTGTTGCTTTTAGATTTTCTGATGATGCCCATTCTAACTGGTGTGAGGTGATACCGCATTGTAGTTTTGATTTGCATTTCTCTAATAATTAGTGATGTTGAGCAGCTTTTCATGTGCTTTTTGGCCATCTGTATGTCTTCTTTGGAGAAATGTCTATTTAGGTCTTCTGACCATTTTTGTATTGGGTTGTTTGTTTTTTTAATATTGAGCTGCATGAGCTGTTTATATACTTTGGAGATGAATCCTTTGTCCATCGATTCGTTTGCAAAAATTTTCTCCCATTCTGAGGGCTGTCTTTTCATCTTGTTTATGGTTTCCTTTGCTGTGCAAAAGCTTTTAAGTTTCATTAGGTCCCATTTGTTTATTTTTATTTTTATTTCCATTACTCTAGGAGGTGGCCACTATATCAACTTTGATGAAAGTTTTTTTTTTATCATAAATAGGTGTTGAATCTTGTGAAATGCTTCTGAATCTTATTGAGATGATCAGATGGTTTTTATCCTTCATTTTGTTAATGTGGTGTATCACATTGATTGACTTGTGGATGTTGAACCATCCTTGTGTCCGTTGAATAAACCCCAGT
>NC_041229.1:69624790-69625433 GCF_002837175.3 Physeter macrocephalus
GTCATAGATTAGTTGACCATAGGTGCGTGGGTTTATCTCTGGGCTTTCTATCCTGTTCCATTGATCTATATTTCTGTTTTTCTGCCAGTATCATACTGTCTTGATTACTGTAGCTTAGTACTATAGTCTGAAGTCAGGGAGTCTGATTCCTCCAGCTCCATTTATTTCCCTCAAGACTGCTTTGGCTTTTCAGGGTCTTTTGTGTCTCCATACAGATTTTAAGATTTTTTGTTCTAGTTCAGTAAAATATGCCACTGGTAATTTGATAGGGATTGCATTGAATCTATAGATTGCTATGGGTAGTATAGTCATTTTCACAATATTGAATCTTCCAATTCAAGAACATGGTATATCTCTCCATCTGTTGGTATCATCTTTAATTTCTTTCATCAGTGTCTTATAATTTTCTGCATACAGGTCTTTTGTCTCCCAAGGTAGGTTTCTTCCTAAGTATTTTATTCTTTTTGTTGCAATGGTAAATGGGAGTGTTTCCTTAATTTCTCTTTCAGAATTTTCATCATTAGTGTATAGGAATGCAAGAGATTTCTGTGCATTAATTTTGTATCCTGCAACTTAACCAAATTCATTGATTAGCTCTAGTAGTTTTCTGGTGGCATTTTTAGGATTCTCTATGTATAGTATC
>NC_041229.1:69626777-69627361 GCF_002837175.3 Physeter macrocephalus
TTTTTCCCTGTAATTGATTTCTAATCTCATAGCGTTGTGGTCAGAAAAGATGCTTGATATGATTTCAGTTTTCTTAAATTTACTGAGGCTTGATTTGTGACCCAAGATGTGATCTATCCTGGAGAATGTTCCATGCGCACTTGAGAAGAAAGTGTAATCTGCTGTTTTTGGATGGAATGTCCTATAAATATCAATTTAATCTCTCTGGTTGATTGTGTCATTTAAAGCTTATGTTTCCTTAGTTATTTTCATTTTGGATGATCTGTCCATTGGTGCAAGTGAGGTGTTAAAGTCCCCCACTATTATTGTGTACTGTCGATTTCCTCTTTTAGAGCTGTTAGCAGTTGCCTTATGTATTGAGGTGCTCCTATGTTGGGTGCATATATATTTATAATTGTTATATCTTCTTCGATTGATCCCTTGATCATTATGTAGTGTCCTTCCTTGTCTCTTGTAACTTTATTTTAAAGTCTATTTTATCTGATATGAGTATTGCTACTCCAGCTTTCTTTTGATTTCCATTTGCATGGAATATCTTTTTCCATCCCCTCACTTTCAGTCTGTATGTGTCCCTAGGTCTGAAG
>NC_041229.1:69627506-69628170 GCF_002837175.3 Physeter macrocephalus
TAGAGTTTCTGCTGAGAAATCAGCTGTTAACCTTATGGGAGTTCCCTTGTATGTTATTTGTCATTTTTCCCTTGCTGCTTTCAATAATTTTTCTTTGTCTTTAATTTTTACCAATTTGATTACTATGTGTCTCGGTGTGTTTCTCCTTGGGTTTATCCTGTATAGTACTCACTGTGCTTCCTGGACTTGGGTGGCTATTTCCTTTCCCATGTTAAGAAGTTTTCGACTATAATCTCTTCAAATATTTTCTCAGGTCCTTTCTCTCTCTCTTCTCCTTCTGGGACCCCTATAATGTGAATGTTGTTGCATTTAATGTTGTCCCAGAGGTCTCTTAGGCTGTCTTCATTTCTTTTCATTCTTTTTTCTTTGTTCTGTTCTGCAGCAGTGAATTCCACCATTCTGTCTTCCAGATCACTTAACCGTTCTTCTGCCTCAGTTATTCTGCTATTGATTCCTTCTAGTGTAGTTTTCATTTCAGTTATTGTATTGTTCATCTCTGTTTGTTTGTTCTTTAATTCTTCTAGGTCTTTGTTAAACATTTCTTGCATCTTCTCGATCTTTGCCTCCATTCTTTTTCCGAGCTCCTGGATCATCTTCACTATCATTATTCTGAATTCTTTTTCTGGAAGGTTGCCTATCTCCACTTCATTTAGTTGTTTTTCTG